>NW_028270189.1:1763744-2032869 GCF_037043375.1 Chiloscyllium plagiosum
GCGCCCTCTCTCTCTCTCGCTCGCGCGCCCTCTCTCTCTCACGCTCCGCGCGCCCTCTCTCTCTCTCGCTCGCTGCTGCCCTCTCTCTCTCTCGCTCGCGCGCCCTCTCTCTCTCTCGCTCGCGCGCCCTCTCTCTCTCTCGCTCGCGCGCCCTCTCTCTCTCTCGCTCGCGCGCCCTCTCTCTCTCTCGCTCGCGCGCCCTCTCTCTCTCTCTCGCTCGCGCGCCCTCTCTCTCTCTCGCTCGCAGCGCCCTCTCTCTCTCTCGCTCGCGCGCCCTCTCTCTCTCTCGCTCGCGCGCCCTCTCTCTCTCTCGCTCGCGCGCCCTCTCTCTCTCTCGCTCGCGGCGCCCTCTCTCTCTCTCGCTCGCGCGCCCTCTCTCTCTCTCGCTCGCGCGCCCTCTCTCTCTCTCGCTCGCGCGCCCTCTCTCTCTCTCGCTCGCGCGCCCTCCTCTCTCTCTCGCTCGCGCGCCCTCTCTCTCTCTCGCTCGCGCGCCCTCTCTCTCTCTCGCTCGCGCGCCCTCTCTCTCTCGCTCGCGCGCCCTCTCTCTCTCTCGCTCGCGCGCCCTCTCTCTCTCTCGCTCGCGCGCCCTCTCTCTCTCTCGCTCGCGCGCCCTCTCTCTCTCTCGCTCGCGCGCCCTCTCTCTCTCTCGCTCGCGCGCCCTCTCTCTCTCTCGCTCGCGCGCCCTCTCTCTCTCTCGCTCGCGCGCCCTCTCTCTCTCTCGCTCGCGCGCCCTCTCTCTCTCTCGCTCGCGCGCCCTCTCTCTCTCTCGCTCGCGCGCCCTCTCTCTCTCTCTCGCTCGCGCGCCCTCTCTCTCTCTCGCTCGCGCGCCCTCTCTCTCTCTCTCGCTCGCGCGCCCTCCTCGCCCTCTCTCGCTCGCGCGCTCGCTCTCTCGCCTCGGCGCCTCTCTCTCTCGCTCGCGCGCCCGCTCGCTCGCTCGCCCTCTCTCTCTCTCTCGCTCGCGCGCCCGCCCTCGCCCTCTCTCTCTCGCTCGCGCGCCCGCCCTCGCCCTCTCTCTCTCGCTCGCGCGCCCGCCCTCGCCCTCTCTCTCTCGCTCGCGGCCCGCCCTCGCCCTCTCTCCCTCCCCCCCTCGCCCCTCCCCCCTCGCCCTCCCCCCTCCCCCTCCCCCCTCGCCCCTCGCCCCTCGCCCCCTCGCCCCTCGCCCCCTCGCCCCTCGCCCCCCTCGCCCCTCGCCCCCTCGCCCCTCCCCCTCGCCCCTCCCCCCTCGCCCCTCCCCCCCTCGCCCCTCCCCCCTCGCCCCTCCCCCCCTCGCCCCTCCCCCCTCGCCCCTCCCCCCCTCGCCCCTCCCCCCCTCGCCCCTCCCCCCCTCGCCCCTCCCCCCCTCGCCCCTCCCCCCCTCGCCCCTCCCCCCCTCGCCCCTCCCCCCCCCTCGCCCCTCCCCCCCCTCGCCCCTCCCCCCCTCGCCCCTCCCCCCCTCGCCCCTCCCCCCTCCCTCCCTCCCCCCCTCGCTCCCTCCCCCCCTCGCTCCCTCCCCCCCCTCGCTCCCTCCCCCCTCGCTCCCTCCCCCCCTCGCTCCCTCCCCCCCTCGCTCCCTCCCCCCCCTCGCTCCCTCCCCCCCCTCGCTCCCTCCCCCCCTCGCTCCCTCCCCCCTCGCTCCCTCCCCCCCTCGCTCCCTCCCCCCCCTCGCTCCCTCCCCCCCCTCGCTCCCTCCCCCCCTCGCTCCCTCCCCCCCTCGCTCCCTCCCCCCCTCGCTCCCTCCCCCCTCGCTCCCTCCCCCCCTCGCTCCCTCCCCCCCTCGCTCCCTCCCCCCTCGCTCCCTCCCCCCCTCGCTCCCTCCCCCCCTCGCTCCCTCCCCCCTCGCTCCCTCCCCCCCTCGCTCCCCTCCCCCCCCTCGCTCCTTGCCCCCCCTCGCTCCCTCCCCCCCTCTCCTTGCCCCCCCTCGCTCCCTCCCCCCCTCGCTCCCTGCCCCCCCTCGCTCCCTGCCCCCCCTCGCTCCCTGCCCCCCCTCGCTCCCTGCCCCCCCTCGCTCCCTGCCCCCCTCGCTCCCTGCCCCCCCTCGCTCCCTGCCCCCCCTCGCTCCCTGCCCCCCCTCGCTCCCTGCCCCCCCTCGCTCCCTGCCCCCCTCGCTCCCTGCCCCCCTCGCTCCCTGCCCCCCCTCGCTCCCTGCCCCCCCTCGCTCCCTGCCCCCCCTCGCTCCCTGCCCCCCCTCGCTCCCTGCCCCCCCTCGCTCCCTGCCCCCCCTCGCTCCCTGCCCCCCCTCGCTCCCTGCCCCCCCTCGCTCCCTGCCCCCTCTCGCCCCCCTCTCGCCCCCCTCCCCCCCTGCTCTCTGCCTTTGATGATGCTGTACCTTGTCTGCCACCCGGTGGCTACACTCTGACATTACAGCCACTGTGATTGTCTCATTCATTAACCCAGTGGGCGGGAGAGTCTGTTTCCCTTGGTGACCCACCTAGCCCCAGGGGCTCCTGAATTCTGACCCCTTGTCAGTATAATGCAGCAAACTGAGGGTCAGAAAGTGCTGGGAGCTCTCAGCTGGCTTCCCCTGCACCTCCCAGAGGGAGCAGGAGACAAGGTTTCAGGGTATCGCGGTTTAATGACTTTTTCTATGGAACCCAGGATGGTTGCTCATGAGGTCCCTTTTAAAACCTCATAGAGTTAGTAATTTTGCAGATGACACCAACACTGGAGGTGCAAAGAAGGTTACCTCTGATCACAACGGGACCTTGATCAAATGGGCCAATGGGCTGAGGAGTGGCAGGTGGAGGTTAATTTAGATAAATGTGAGGTGCTGCCTTTGGAAAGCAAATCTTCGCAGGACTTATACAGTTCATGGTAAGGTCCTAGGGAGTGTTGCTTAACAAAGAGACCTTGGAATGCAGGTCCACAGCTCCTTGAAAGTGGAGTCGCAGGTAGATAGGATAGTGAAGAAGGCATTTGGTATGCTTTCCTTTATTGGTCAGAGTATTGAGTACAGGAGTTGGGAGGTCATGTTACGGCTGTACAGGACATTGGTTAAGCCACTGATGGAATACTGCGTGCAATTCTGGTCTCCTTCCTATCGGAAAGATGTTGTGAAACTTGAAAGGGTTCAGAAAAGATTTGCAAGGATGTTGCCAGGGTTGGAGGATTTGAGCTACAGGGAGAGGCTGAACAGGCTGGGGCTGTTTTCCACGGAGCGTCGGAGGCTGAGGGGTGACCTTATAGAGGTTTATAAAATCATGAGGAGGATGGATAGGGTAAATAGACAAGATCGTTTCCTTGGGGTGGGGGGAGTCCAGAACTAGAGGGCATAGTTTTAGGGTGCGAGGGGGAAGATATAAAAGAGACCTAAGGGGCAAATGTTTTCAAGTATAGAATGGTGCAAATGTGGAATGGGCTGCCAGAGGAAGTGGTGGAGGCTGGTACAATTTCAACATTTAAAAGGCATCTGGATGGATGTATGAATAGGAAGGGTTTGGAGGGATATGGGCCGGGTGCTGGCAGGTGGGACTAGATTGGGTTGGGATATCTGGTCGGCATGGACGGGTTGGGCCGAAGGGTCTGTTTCCGTGCTGTACATCTCTCTGACTCCATGACTGTCTCCATTAGCCTTTATGCAATGGACAAGGCCTAATGGGCTCCTTGCTCTCTTCCATAAAGATAACCTCCTCCCACACCACCACCCCCCCCACCCCAACCCAAAAGAAATCGGTGTCTCTGGGGTCACATGGTTGGAAGCAACACGTTTGGCTAGGGCAGGCGTGACGGGTGGTCAGAGTCAGCCACTCCCTAACCCTCCTCTCTCTGTCTCTCTCTCTGTCTCCTGCTGCAGATTCGTCAATCCCCAGTCACCAGATCATAGTCAACCCAGCGAAGCAAAGGATACTGGAGCAGTTTGAACTTTATAACGCGGGACAGATTGACAGCAGCGAGCTGCTGTGCTCCAACCCCAGGCATGGTACGATCCCACAAAGTGACAGGGGCAGGGAGCATGGGGCGTGGTAGTTTCCACCAGTGTGTCTGCCTGCCCCTCTGGCTAGCCCAGCATTTAGTACACATCCCTAAAGACCCCTTCAGTAGGGGGCCAGAACTTTCTAATGGCAGACTCTAAGTTCGTGCACATAGGTCTGTTGAATTGGCTACAGACCCGGGGGGTGTGGGTGGGGGTGGGGGTGGGCGTGGGAGTGTGTACACTCGGTAGCCATTGCTGTACGGACGATAATGGGCAGGGAGGTGGGATAAGGAGGCAGTTTTCAGGGTGGCAACCTGTAATTGGTGGAGTGCCACAGGGATCAGTGCTGGGCCCACAGCTATTTACAATCGATGGGACTCTGAGAAGGAAAGTGAACCTACTGTTATCAAATTTATGGATGACCGGAAAATAGGTGGGAAGGTACGTACTGAGAGCGATGCCAAGAGTCTACAGAGGGACATGACAGCTTCAGCAAGTCTAGGCAGATGTTGGGAAATGTGAGGGTACATACTTTGGGCAGGAATAATAGAGGAGCTGATTATTGTTTAAATGGAGAAAGACTGCAGAAAGCTGTAGAACCGAAGGATGTGGGAGTCCTCATCTGTGAATCACAAATCCCTATCATCCGAGTTCATCGGGGAGTAGGGAAGGCAAAAGCAACGTTGGCCTTTATTTCACACGAAATGGAGTATATATAAGGAGGGAACGTTTAGCTAAATCTGTACAAGGCATTACTCGGACCACACCTGGAATACCGTTAACGCTTTTGGGGCCCCTGTATCTAAGGGAAGACAGACTGACACTGGAGGCAGTCCAGAGAAAGTTCACCCAGCTGCTCCCATGGATGGAGCGACTGTCTTATGAGGAAAGGTTGAGTAGGTATTGCCCATGCTCATTGGAGTCAGAAGAATGAGAGGCGACCTTATTGAAACAGTCAATATTCCCGAGGAGCTTGATAGGGGAGATGTGGAGAAGTTGTGTCCCTTTGTAGCACAGTCGGGACCAGAATAAGGAGTCGCCCATTGAAGACAGAGATGGGGAGTTCCTTCTCTCTGAGGAAGTGAATCTGTGAAGACGTTTACCACAGAGGGCTGTCAAGGCTGGGTCGTTGAACATGTTCAAGTCTGAAATAGATTTTTAAATCAGTAAGGTGGCAGGGAAATGAAGATGATGGGGAAAAGGCAGGAAAGTAAAGTTGAGGATGAGTGATTGACCATATCCTGGTGAGTCCACATCTGGAGGACTGTGAACAGTATTGGTATCCTTACTTGAGGAAGGATGCCAGTGCATCAGAGGCAGGTCAGGGAGGGTTTACCCAGACTGATCCATGGAATGGAATGGAATGGGATGGGATGGGTTGCTTGAGGAAGAAAGGTTGGACAGACTGGGCTTGTGTCTGGGCTGGAGTTTAGAAGAGTAAGGAGACTTGATTGAAACATCTAAGATCCTGATGAATTCCTAAGATCCTTTGAAACAAGAAAGGAGGTCACCCTGTTCAGAATTTTCTGTAAGCCTCCAAATAGTTCCAGAGATGTAGAGGAAAGGATAGCAAAGATGACTCTGGATAGGAGCGAGAGTGATAGGGTAATTGTTGTGGGGGACTTTTAACTTTTCAAATATTGACTGGAAATACTATACCTCGAGTACTTTGGATGGGTCAATTTTTGTCCAGTGTGTGCAGGAGGGTTTCCTGACACAGGATGTAGACAGACCAACAAGGGGCGAGGCCACTTTGGTACTGGGTAATGAACCTGGCCAGGTGTTAGGTTTGGAGGTAGGCGAGCACAATTTGGTGATAGTGACCACAATTCGGTTATATATATTTCAGTGATGGAACGGGATTGGTATATACCACAGGGCAAGACTTATTGCTGGGGGAAAGGTATTCCAGGTGCGATTAGGCAAAATCTAGGATGGGGAAGGAAGCTGCAGTGGATGGGCACAATAGAAATGTGGAGCTTGTTCAAGGAACAGCTCCTGCGTGTCCTTGATAAGTATGTACCTGTCAGGCAGGTAGGAAGTGGTTGAGCGAGGGAGCGTGGTTTACAAAAGATGTTGAATCTCTTGTCAAGAAGGTTTATGTTAGGATGAGAGGTGAAGGTTCAGTTAGGGTGCTTGAGAGTTACATATTAGCCAGGAAAGACCTAAAGAGAGAGCTAAGAAGAGTCAGGAGGGGACATGAGAGGTTGTTGGTGGATAGGATAAAGGAAAACCAGAAAGGTGTGCAGGAATAAAAGAATGACTAGAGAAAGATTAGGGCCAATCAAGGATAGTAGTGGAAAATTATGCGTGGAGTCCGAGGAGATCGGGAAAGCGCTAAATGAATATTTTTTGTCAGTATTCACACTGAATTGGAATTGAGGTTCATTAGGAGGAGTTAGCAATTCTGGAAAGTGTGAAAATAGACAAATCCCCTGGGTCGGATGGGATTTATCCCAGGGTTCTCTGGAAAGCCAGGGAGGAGATTGCAGAGCCTTTGGCTTTGATCTTTGTCGTCATTGTCTACAGGAATAGTGCTACAAGACTGGATGACAGCAAATGTTGTCCCCTTGTTCAAGAGAAGTAGAGACAGGGTAATTGTAGACCAGTGAGCCTTAATTCAGTGGTGGAACCGGTTATAAGAGATAAGATTTATAATCATCTAAAGAGGAATAAGTTGATTCGGGATAGTCAACACAGTTTTGTGAAGGGTAGGTCGAGTCTCACCAACCTTATTGAGTTCTTTGAGAAGGTGACCAAACAGGTGGATGAGGGTAAAGCGGTTGAAATGGTGGATATGGATTTCAGGAAGGCGTTTTGATAAGGTTCCCCACATTAGGCTATTGCTTTTAGAGTACTGCCCTTTCGTCAGGTGCACCTGATTTCAAATAAACCTGTTGGATTATAACCTGGTGTCGTGTGACTTCTGACTTTGTCCACCCCAGTCCAACACCCGCAGCTCCACATAATGTTTTTGGGGAGGTGAATCGATTCTTAGAGCAGGGAAAGGGATCACGGGTCATCAGGTCAGCCAGGCTTGGCTTGAATGGGGGCACCAGGCTCAAGAGGGGCCAAGTGACCACCACCTTGCTGGTGTGACTGTTATTATCAAGGGCGGTGAGTTTACGAAGACTGTGTTGTTGTCTCTGCAGCCGACAGGTTGAGTCTCGAACGGCGAGCACCAGAGGAGAGTGATGACTTTGACTTCTCCTGAAAGAGGATGGGGCGGGGCGAGACGGGTTTACCGTTTAAACCCACAGCCGGGAGCACCGGACGGAAGAGAGAACCCCACTGGATCGTGCCCCGGGAGCCCAGTCGCCAGGGTCATATCGTCATCTCTGTGCTCTCCCACAGCCGCATTGCTCGATTTAATGCAGTCACGGGTCTTCCTGCAGAAGCCAGGGCTGCTGTCCTTCGATACCAGGCAATTTCGAAGACGGACAGGGGAGAACTGACTGCGTCATTCCCTCAGGGTACAGAGGATGGCACCAAAGGAGCAAAGTCAGAACAACGCTTTCAGCCCCCCACCCCCCCACCTTGAGTTCACTCTCGCCACCCCACCCCACCCTGCCATTCGGGGGGAGCTCTGAGCCTGGGAGGTTCAGCTTTGCTCTAGTACATCACTGGCCTTGACCTGTGGCCCTGCGGATTTGCCGCTGAGTATTTGTTACTTTTCCACTCACTGCCTGTGGGAGCTGTTGCCAGACTGACCCAGTCGGGGCTTGGCGAGCTCTCCCTCCGCCCCGTGACCTGGTGCAGTCGGTGATACATTTTTGATGGGAAGGTGGGTTTTAAACATTTTGCACCCAACCTGCAAAGATTCTGAGGGTTTTTCTCTACCTCGGTGTGACATTCCCAAGATTAATCCTCTCCTGTGTACACTTGAGGGTGAATGGAGAAGACCTAGCATGGGAACAGAAGAGACAGCAGTAGGCTGTTCGGCCCCTCAGGCCTGTGACAGCACTGAATAAGATGGCAGCCAGTTTGGAATTTCCATAGGGGTCCAATCCTTCAGCTAAAGGAGACTTAATTCGTTTGGGGTCTCCATGAGACGTTTGCTTTTCAGTATTCTGCGGTGGGGGTGGGGCAGGTGTTTACAAAGTCTTATTTACAATAAACAGACAAATAGTTTTCTGCGTCGTGTTTATGGTTGGATTCAAGAGGTGAAAGATTTTCAGCTGGTCAGGGAGGTGAAACGTACCAGGGCTCTCTGTTCCGTAGGCTTGTGTCACAGGGGCCTGGTCCACCCTTTGACGTTCAATGGCATTAGCATCATTGAATGCCCTGTTATCAACATCGTGGGGGGTTACCATCTCCAACAAGAGAGAATCTAACCATCACCCCCTTGACGTTCAATGATGTTACCATCACTGAATCCCTCTGCCACCATCAACATCCAGGAGGCTATCATGTACCAGAAACTACATTATAAATAATGTGGCTACACAAACAAGTCACCTCTGCCTTCTGCAAGGACAGTAAAGGAGCTTGTTATGATGGTCTTTAAAGCATTTCTTTCACTGGATGTGGGCATCACTGGCATTTGCCTGTCCTGCATTGCCCCTTGAACTGAGGGGCTTATAAGGGCTGTTTGAGGGCAATTGAGAGTCAACTGCTTTGCCATGGATCTGGAACATGAGGGCAGATCTTGTAAGGATAGCAGGTTTCCTTCCCTGAAGGACGTGAGTGAACCAGATGGGCTTTGATAATAATTGGTGCTGGTTTGATAGTTCCCATTTTTAGAAAGTGAATGAGATTCCCAACAGGTCTAATTGTATAGTTTGTCTAGCTCAGCTTCTAAGTATAATTTCCTTTTGATCATCTATATTATGTGGTGGTATTCTCACTGTCTCTCCAAACAGACCAGGAGGTTAACGTTACTGCATTCACAGGGTGACCACACATTGATCTAGTTTCGGTTTCAGTTGAGCAGCCCATGAATTTCCTGTGAGCAATAGCTTGTGGTTAACACCAGCTGAAGGTCTCCCTTGACTGAGTTACAACAGGGTGACTGTAGAACTCCCTCCTGAACTTCTGTCAATGCCTGTGGGCTAAGTAACATTGTGATTTTATTTTCTTTAATTTAAAACAAAAGTTGCTGTTAAAATTTTGCTTTTATTTATTCACTGCAGAGGTACAGCGGGGGAAAAATGATGGCTTGTGATTGAAGTTCCGTGTTTCCCTTGGAAATCTGGCGAGGCAGTGGGAGGAAGGAATTTAGTTTTCCTGGTCTGGGGAGGAAGGAATGAGAGAACAGTTAGTCAAAAGTACAAGAGAACAGGAATTGTAATGCATCCAGAAACTGGGTGTCAGCTGGGAGCACATGAGACTTTCCACAACTGGTGGGCGCCACGGGGGCTGGAGTGCATCGTCAGGCCAGGAAATGACATTTCACTTAACTCCTAAGTTTCCTACAAGGTGATTTTCCAGGGCCCTTTAAGAGGCTGTTCTGTTTGTTAATGTGATGTGGCAGGTCCGAGGAGCCTTGGTGAGTCACTGCAGTGCATGTTCTAGACGGTACACAGTGGGTCGGTGATGGAGGGAGGGAATGGGGGTTAGTTTGTTGAGTGGGATGGCAGGAGGCTACGTTGTCCTGGGTGGTAACGAGCTGCCTGAGTGTTGGAAGCAATAGCAGAAGTCGGATTCAGGTTTTTACCTTCATATTGATGAATATTTAAGCATTGCAATACAAATGAATAAACACGAGTGAAGGACAGAAACAGCCTGCTCACTGTCCAAGCTTGTGTGCAAGGTCACACTGGAACACTACAGCCAGAAATGAGTGCCTTCAGAGGGCAATCAATTGGAAGTGAGGGGTGGGAGTGAGACTGTGCCATTGGACTCACCGTCTGTTGCCAAGAGGCCGTTGAGTATCTGCACCAACATCTCTCCGTACTGCCTTGAGTCCTCTTCGCTCATTCGAAGTCCCAGTTGTGATGGTACCTCCATCTGAAATAAATCTCATGACTAGCAGTAACCAAAGCACAAGACCCTTGAAGAACCGAGACCAGTTGATAAAGCAGGTACGATTACAAGGGGTCATGTGGGAGTTTTCTTTACTGGAAGGAGGGTCTGATGTTGGAAAAGCTCTTTCTAAATATCGGATTACTGACACAGTAACATGTCTCTGTTTCTGATCCTCTCGAGCACCCTCCTGTCTTTCCTCATCCAAATATGTCACCCTAAATTTCTCTCTTCCCTGATTTACTCTTCACTGGTAAACAAATGGACCCTGATCACCTTGGTCGCTACCAGCAGCACAGGACCCATATTCTCCCCGTTCTTTGGACGTAGGCCTGTGGGCTAAATTACCCCATTGGATTTCTTTGGGACTGATGTCCTCTTGTACTATTCCCCACAAGACTAACCATCTCTGATTTGAATCTTATCAAACCCCTCTTGTCATTCCAAATCTCCGCCAGCGAACTATTCCCTTCATCAATTCACCATGGCTACGCTTCCACTTGCTGACATGTACTTCTTGTGCATTATCAGTTGCTCCCTTTGACACGTGGATCGGTCACTGTTCTGTATCTTGCCTGATTGGGGGTAGCATACTGGGAAATTGAGCCTTGCTGCGTCCAGAGTCACAAGACTGTCTTTCAGAGCCAGATTAACCGTTTATATTGCTATTAATTACAATTACATCGTCTTGCTATAGATAAACACTTATAACCTGTTGGAATGTCACTCTACAACTCTTGTAAAGACCCATCTCTATACACACACCCGTACAAGGGGTGGGCAAAGGAAAATAATGGCGTTATGGGTGGAGGGAAAGGCAATGGTCCCTCTCCACAGGGTTTGCTGAGATTGTTCTTTCAGCTTGTCAGGACTTCCTTCTCCAGATACATTCACTTGTTTGTACAGCCACCACAGGGTAGCTGGTTCACACTCATAAAGTGTCTGACCTATTAATTAAAAGCCACAACTTACAGAACAGATGGGCAGAGACAGACTGGCTTTTTTTTTCAGGTTTGAGGTGTTTCTAATGCAGACAATAGGACAGCTCCTTCCTTTTCAATGGTCTGATGACATCTAACCAAACATTTATCCCCATAAGCTGCCCAGCTACCCGGGAGCCAATTATATCGCTGTTGGCAGGTAAGAGGCTTTTGACGTTAACAATTGATCATCATTCCACAGACCAATCAGCTGCTTGTTGCCAGGTGAATTTCCATTTGAACACTCCTTGCCCCCCACCACCCTGTCCAGCTTGCCTGTCGTAATCTCCCCCACTACTTGAACAAGTAGCTGTGTAAACAGTGCTTGCAATGAGTGTTGGGTAATCCACTTTTAACAAGTGCAGCAATTCTTTCCACAGTCTTTGGTGTTTAAAACAATCCTTTTTGGTAGTTGCACAATCAAAAAAGATACAGTAAAGTAAGAAAGATAATTTCCTTGCGCCTGATGGATGCAATGTGAAAAGCCTTGACAGCATTACTAATTTTAAAGATCTCTGTTAGGTTGCCTCTCAGCCTTCCTTTCCTCTGTGTGTGAGAGAGAGAGAAGGGACCTAATCTGTCAATGCTTTCCTGCCACAGTAACCCAGAAGTTTATGATAACGTGCTTGTGAATCCTTGTGGCCACTCGGTCACCTGAACAATCTTGCAGCAGCAGAGACTCTGTCGGTTTAGCTCCTGTGTTTTGTATTATGGATGGATAGTTGCAGGTTTCTTTCTAAGTAAGTATGCTAGGACAGTGAGCTCACCTGTACAGCTGCTGAGTCGCTCTGCTCCTCGTCCATCTGCAGGGTCACATCATCGTACACCTGACGTTTGGAACTGGTTTTCTATGGAACACGGGAAGGAAACTGTTAGAGCTGAACTCAGGCTGCACCTTGCTGAGAGCAGAGACGTGTTATCCAATCTCTTTCTCATCAGGACAAATGCAAGAATAACAAATTTAAACAATTGCAGCAAGTGGCCATGTATAAATCTTTCACTGTACTCATTTGTACGGTTCTTATGATAAAGCTAATTCATTCATTAGGTCTTTTTTTCAAGGAACAAAGAAAATTACAGTACAGGCCCTCCAAGCCTGTGCTATTCCAGAAACTCTGTCTAAACCTGTTGCAGATTTTCCAAGGATCTGTATTCCTCTGCTCCCTCCCCATTTGTGTATCTGTCTAGATGTGTATTAAATGACGCTGTCGTACCTGCTTCTACCACCTTCACTGGCAATGCATTCCAGGTACCCACCACCTTCTGTGTGAAGAATCTTTCACACACATGCCCCTTAAAACTTTTCCCCTCTCACCTTTAACTCATGATGCCCAGTAATTGAGTCCCCCACTCTGAGGGCAAAAAGCTTCTTGCTATCACACCCTGCCTACACCCCTCATGATTTTGTAGATCAGGTCCCTCCTGAAATACTAATTACTCAACTTCCTTTCATAGCTAGTGCCTTCCAGACCAGGCAACATCCTGGTGAACCTCCTCTGCACCCTCTCCAAAGCCTCCACATCCTTTTGGTAATGCGGCGACCAGAACTGTACCATTTCCCTGGAGACTGAGGGGTGATCTTACAGAGGTCTATAAAATCATGAGGGACATAAATAAGGTAGATAAGCATCAGCTTTTCCCCAGGGTAGGGGAGCCTAACACAGCATAGGTTTCAGGTTAGAGGGGAGAAGTACAAAAGGGTCCAGAGGGACAGTGTTTTCATACATGGTGGCGATTGTCTGGAATCGGCTGCTAGTGGTAGTGGTGGAGGTGACTACGATTTTGTCATTGTAAGAAACATTTAGACAGGTACATGGATGGGATGGGTCTGGAGACATATAGACCAAACACAGGCAAATGGTACAAGATTAATTGTGAAAACGGGTGGCATGGTCTGGTTGGCTGAAGTAAACCACTATGACTTCACTCTAGGAAGACGGGGATGCTGATTGTCCACAGCATGGCTATTGAGAGTATCGACCCTTTGGAGATTTAAGTGAGACACAAAACTTGATCATATTCATTTTGTTTGTGGCTGCTTAGCTTGAATTTGAGTCATAGAGATGTACAGCACGGAAACCGACCCTTTGGTCCAACCCGTCCATGCCGACCAGATATCCCAACCCAATCTAGTCCCACCTGCCAGCACCCGGCCCATATCCCTCCAAACCCTTCCTATTCATATACCCATCCAAATGCCTCTTAAATGTTGCAATTGTACCAGCCTTCACCACTTCCTCTGGCAGCTCATTCCATACACGCACCACCCTCTGTGTGAAAACGTTGCCCTGTAGGTCTTTTTTATATCTTTCCCCTCTCACCTATGCCCTCTAGTTCTTGACTCCCCGATCCCAGGGAAAAGACTTTGTCTATTTACACTATCCAAGCCCCTCATAATTTTGTAAACCTCTATAAGGTCACCCCTCAGCCTCCGACACTCCAGGGAAAACAGCCCCAGCCTGTTCAGCCTCTCCCTGTAGCTCAGATCCTCCAACCCTGGCAACATCCTTGTAAATCTTTTCTGAACTCTTTCAAGTTTCACAACATCTTTCTGATAGGAAGGAGACCAGAATTGCACCCAATATTCCAACAGTGGCCTTACCAATGTCCTGTACAACCGCAACATGACCTCCCAACTCCTGTACTCAATGTTTGTTAGCGTTGCTGTAATCACACTCTGGACTGTTTGACAAGTGCTACCAAATCACAGAATCACATCTAACTGTGAACTGGATTTTGCAAGTGCAGGCTGGGTGTGTACAGTCTGCCTTCCAAAGGGAAACAGAGGCTTTGGCCTGTTATTGCGGCACAAACTGGAATAGCAGGCACTACAACCAGCCCTGAAATTCCTACATTACCTTTTCCTAGTGCACAGGCAGCATTATGCCCACCAGCATCAGTATTTTATATCGAAGCTGCAGCACTCGACAGGGGCTTTAGAAGACTCATAGCTGGAATGAGCAAGTTGTCGTATTGGACAGGACTGGACTGGATTGGTTGACCGAGTGAGGGGCAGCCGAGAAGTGGGAAAAGGCCAAACAGAAACTGTGGTGGGTCAAGGTAGCAAACTCAAAGATAAGCCAGCAGGAGCTGCATGCCACCAATTTCAGAGATCAAAGGAAGAGAAGATAGAGGGGAAACAAGATGTTAGTTCCTGAAACAGTGACAGCACAGAGGGAGCAGAGAGATTGAGGATGTCAGGAGGATAAGATCTTGAGCAGATTTGGAGGGAGGTGCAGCACTGACCTTTGACAGTGTAAGGTGACCCCTCAGTACTGATCGCCCTGAAAGTACCCGCTCCATCAGCGCTGACCCTCTGACAGTCTCTGCTGACAACACTGACCCTCTGACAGTGCCCGCTCTCTGAGTAATGACCCTCGGTCTAGGCTTGGCAATGAATTCAAACCCCAGAGATGAAGTGGGTGAGAGGGGAAAGATATAAAAAAGACCTAAGGGGCAACTTTTTCACACAGAGGGTGGTGCGTGTATGGAGCGAGCTGCCGGAGGAAGTGGGGGAGGCTGGTACAGTGACAGCATTTAAAAGGCATCTGGATGGGTATATGAATAGGAAGAGTTTGAAGGGATATGTGCTGGGTGCTGGCAGGTGGGACTAGATTGGGTTGGGATATCTGGTCGGCATGGAACGTGTTGGGCCGAAGGGTCTGTTTCAATGCTGTACATCTCTATGACTCTAAGTGAGCCAGCCTGCCCACTCCTACCTCACTCGCTGCAGCCTGAATGCGATGATTCAGTGTCCTTCCCACCAGCCTGCCCCCAGCACTTACCCGTGCATTACCGCTGCGGTTGTTCCCCTTCTCCGTTGGTCTCGAGTGGAAGCTCACGCCAGCCTCGACCTCAGGAATGAGAGAGACGAGGAGCGCTAAAGCGAGAGTCATCAGGAGCAACAGCTTCATCTTAGAACCTTGGAGACAGAGCAGGGTGAGAGAAATGGGTTTGTCAGTGTATGTCTCTGGGCAGCCTTGGCCAACATGTGCTAAGCTCCACAAGGAAAACCTCTCCACTCCTCTGGCAACTTGTGCCACCTCAGGCACGTCCCGAGATGACTCTGAGCCAGGAAGAGTCTAAGTGCAGTCACAGGCAGCGGGGGCAGCCCAAACGTTTTGTGTAGCAAGCTCCCACAACCAGCGATGTGGAAATGAGCCCAAGTCCATTGCCTGTCTGAGGGGTGAGAATTGAGGGATACATATTGACCTGGGAAATCTCTGTCACCAAACTCCCCAAACCCTCCCAACCTGGGTCCAATTCTCAGTCCAATCGTAGCCAAAGCATCTTTTACTCAGCTGAGACCGAGTGGGCCCCATTTGAATTTATCATCTGCCAATGTGGCATTCCCTCAGCACTGGCACTCCGACACTGGAGTATCTGTTATTCTATACATAAGGCTTCCATTGCACCCCACAACTGGATTCCAGTCTGTAACACACACCCGAATATCTGTTATTCGGTATATAATCAAAACCCCAACCCATCACTTAGATTCAAGTCTGTAACTCAGTCCTGGGAATCAGTTATTCTGTATATAAACCACCCTGAACCCCTCGATTAGATTGCCGTGTGTAGCCAAATCAGTTACAAACCGCAGTCTGCTGTGTCCCCTTCCCAGTGCTTTGCTTTTCCTGTTTGTAAATTGGAACAAGAGCCAATGGTGCTTACCTTCTCTGCCCAGGAAGCAAGGCCAGCTCTCTCTGTGCCGCTAGTCTTCACAGTGCTGCGGTCTCGGGGAATTTATCTGGAGTGCCGTCCATTCCAGGGACCCAGGAAGGGGCTGAGGCTCTAATCTTATCGTCTGATCGCAGCAATGTACACAAGCGAGGACGGAATCTGTGAACAGCTTCCTTTTAACATAACGCCAGAACTCAGCAACCACATCACGGCTGGGAGTTTGTTGACGTGTGAGAGAGAGAGAGAGAGCGTGGAAGAGGGAGGAACATGCCAAGTGAGAAACTGCCACATCCCCTGGATGGTGGCTGTGCCTTGCTAGAGCATGTGGCATGTGTTTCTGTACAGGGGGAGGAGTTGTTTGCACAGGGACTGAAGGATACTCCGGTTGTGTGGGACAGTCAGTGGATATCAGATGCATTGCATGTGTGTTTGTTTGTGTGCATGGTAACACTTGTGTCTAGGTGTGTGGTACCTGCACTGTATGAATGTGGCTGCCTAATAGCAATTAGCCTCTAACTGCCCTGAGCAAGCATCTAACAGCAATTCACCTCTGACTGACCTTAAAATGTGTTCAACAATAATTCATCACCAACAGACTCCCGAGATGTGCCAAAAAACAATTTGACTTTAATTGACCTTGAGGTGAAGCCAATAGCGATTAGACTCTCGCTGACTGTCTCCAAATGTGCCTGCCTCCAAACACTATCAATGCAGAGTTGTCCATTTGGCCCCTCGAGTCTGTTCCGCTGTGATAGGATTGTGGGTGAACAGATTGTCATGTCAATTCCATGTTAGTACCTACTCTGGGTCACCTTTTGCTGTTGTTAGTCAACAATCTATCTACCTTCACCTTGGAAACATTCATCACTGCTCTCTGAATGGCACAGGTTTGTCATCTCTGCCCTAAAATGGGAGATACCCTATTCTGAACCCGTGTCCCTCCCTCGAATGAGGGGAAACATTCTGTCAAGCTCCACCCTGTTTAATCTCCAAGTTGAGGGGATAGGGCGTTGGAGGAGAGAGACACTCCTGCCCTTTGCAATTAGACCTAAGAGGAAGTAATTTCCCGCAGCCTATTGGTACTGGGAAATTACTGGTCCACTGCTGTTCGTCATTTATATGAAAGATTTGGATGAGAATTTAGGAGGTATGGTTAGTATGTTTGTGATTGACACCAAGATTCGTGGTATAACGGGTAGTGAAGAAGGTTATCTGGGAATGCAGTGAGATCTTAATCAATTGGGCCGTTGGGCTGAGGAATGATAGATGGAGGTTAATTTAGATAAATGCAAAATGTTGCATTTTGCTAAAATAAATCAGGGTAGGTCTTACCCAGTCAATAGTAGGGCTCTGAGGTGTGTTGTAGAACAAACAGATCTCTGGGTACATAGCTTCTTGAAAATTAAGTCACAGGTAGACAGGATGTGAAGAAGGTTTTTGGCATGCTAGCTTTCATCAGTCAGAGCACTGAGTATAGGAGATGTACAGCAGTAACAAAACATTCCAAGACATTTGGAGTTCTGCGTGCAGTTCTGGTCACACTACTATAGAAAGGGTATTATTAAATTAGAAAGAGTGCAGAATAGATTTACTCAGATGCTACCTGGACTGAAGGAAACGAAGGAGCTCCGGATGCCAGAAATCAGAGACAAAAATACAAATTGCTGGAAAAGTTCAGTACGTCTGGGAGTATCTGTGGAACGTTTGTGTTACAAGGAGAGGTTGGATAGGCTGGCACTCTTTTCTGAGACTGGGCGGTGACCTCGTAGAGGCTTATAGAATCTTGAGAGGCTTGGATAAGGTAGTTAGCGGACAGCTTTTCCCCAGTAGGAGAGGCTAAAACGAGAGGGCATAGGTTTAAGATCAGAGGGGAGAGAGACAAATGAGGCCAGAGGGCAATTTTTTCACACGGTGGTGAGTGTCTGAAATGGGCTGTCAGAGGTAGTGGTGGAGGCGAGTACAATTTTGTCATTGTAAGAAACATTTAGACAGGTACATGGATAGGATAAGTATGGATTGATATGGACCAAATGCAGGCAAATGAGTTTAGTTTGTGAAACAGGGCGGTATGGACCAGTTGGACTGAAAGGTCTGTTTTCACGCTGTAGATCTCTATGACTCTGTCGAGGCTAGAGTGAGGTGGTGGCACAGTGGGAGTGTCACTCGAACACTGGGATAATAGGGATGTGGGATTGAAACCCAGCAGGGCAGGTGGAATAAGGTATATTTTTTTAAAAAGAATCTGCCATTAACAGCAGTCATCTGCTTCACTAATGTGAAGGAAAATCTGCTTCCCTTATCTGGTCTGTAATCCAGTTCCAGATCTACCTGTCCCTGGATGTAGGTTGGTTAGGATTGGACTGTGAATACAGACGTCGCCAGTGTCTCCCAAATCTGCCTTCTCAGGCACAGGAGTACTGTGGACAGTGTTGGTCTCCTCATTTCAGGAAGGATCTCAATGT
Organism: Chiloscyllium plagiosum; assembly: GCF_037043375.1. NCBI lineage: Eukaryota > Metazoa > Chordata > Chondrichthyes > Orectolobiformes > Hemiscylliidae > Chiloscyllium > Chiloscyllium plagiosum. Next base: position 1,781,723 of record NW_028270189.1, read on the forward strand.
GTTGGAGGCAGTTCACCCAGACTCTTCCCTGGGATGGAGTAAGTCGTCATAGAGTCATACAGCACAGAAACAGACCCTTTGGTCCAACCAGTCCATGCTGACCATAATCCCAAAGTAAACTAGTCCCATCTGCCTGCTCCTGGCCCAGTCTCATGGGGACTGACTGGGGTTTATTTTTTTTTTCTTATTAACCCCCACACTACCACCTAAGTGCGGTAGTGCTTATTTTTTCCCCAGCACCCATGGTGTGTGTGTGCAGGTGTGAGACACAGTGAAAGACACAAAGTGCACGAATCTTCTGACTGGGGTTTATATCAACTGGAGTTTAGGACAGAAACTGCAGACTTGATTAAAATATCCAAGATCCTCAGGGGCTCTTGACGAGGGAGGGGGAGTGGAGTGTTTCCTCTTGTGGGAGAATCTCGAATGAGATGGGGCAGGGGGAGGGGTCACTTTAAAAATCAGGAGTTCCTGTTGAAAACAGAGATGAGGAGACATCTCTCAGAAGGTCATCATCTTTGTTACTCTCTCCCTCAAAAGGAAGGGAAAGCAGAGTTTTTGAATATTTTTAAGGCAGAGGTGGGATAGATTAGGGATGGCAGGAATGCAGAATTATTAGACCAGCCCCCACCACACGGAGTAGCAGGGAGGCTCGAGTGGCTGAGTAACTTCCTCCTGCTCCTAATTAAAGTCTTTTTTCTGTAAAAGTCACAGGACCAAGTGTCCTGAGGCCCCAGATTTCTAACCTCACAGATGGAGGCCATACAGCCCCTGACAATTGTACTGACTGTCCTGCAGAGCAATCCAGTCAGTTGCATTCCCCTCCTGTGCTTTCCCTGCAGCCTCCACTTATTTACTTCCCCTCCAACCGTAACAAGGACAGAACGTCCCTGGTGCTCACCTTCCACCCTACCAACCTTCGCATAACCCAAATCATCCGCCGACATTTCCACCACCTCCAAAAAACCCCACCACCAGGGATATATTTCCCTCCCCAACCCTTTCCACCTTCCGCAAAGACCATTCCCTCCGTGACTACCTGGTCAGGTCCATACCCCCCTACGACCCACCCTCCCATCCTGGCACCTTCCCCTGCCACTGCAGGAATTGCAAAACCTGCGCCACACCTCCTCCCTCACCTCCATCCAAAGCCCTAAAGGAGCCTTTCACATTCATCAAAGTTTTACCTGCATATCCACCAATATCGTTTATTGTATCCGTTGCTCCCAATGTGGTCTCCTCTACATTGGGGAGACTGGACGCCTCCTAGCAGAGCGCTTTAGGGAACATCTCTGGGACACCTCCACCAATCAACCACACCGCCCCGTGGCCCAACATTTCAACTCCCCCTCCCACTCTGCCGAGGACATGGAGGTCCTGGGCCTCCTTCACCGCCACTCCCTCACCACCCGACGCCTGGAGGAAGAACGCCTCCTCTTCCGCCTCGGAACACTTCAACCCCAGGGCATCAATGTGGACTTCAACAGTTTCCTCATTTCCCCTTCCCCCACCTCACCCTAGTTCCAAACTTCCAGCTCAGCACTGTCCCCATGACTTGTCCTACCTACCTATCTTCTTTTCCACCTATCCACTCCACCCCCCCCGCGACCAATCACTTTCATCCCCTCCCCCACTCACCTATTGTACTCTATGCTACTTTCTCCCCAACCCCACCCTCCTCTAGCTGATCTCTCCACCCTTCAGGCTCTCTGTCTGTATTCCTGATGTGGGGCCTTTGGCTGAAACGTCGATTTTGAAGCTCCTCGGATGCTGCCTGAAACTGCTGTGCTCTTCCAGCACCACTGATCCAGAATCTGGTTTCCAGCATCCGCAGGTAAATGGAGCTGAGTCCACAAAAAGATTAGCCATGATCTTATTGAGTGATGGAGCAGGTTCGAAGGGCCGGTCTACACCTGATCTTATGTTCTTGGTATTGAAAAAGCGGTTGGTGAAGGTGTATCACTGTTTCTCCATGGGGATTTGGGTGGCCATATGCATAGTAGGGTTTGCCTCGCAATGGTTTGTCATGGGCATTGGTGGACTGTCATGTAATTACATGTGGGTGGTCACTGATATATGCCAGTGGCCATGGGGTTGTCCTGGTGATGAATTGCCCCCTGGGATGGGTCGCTATGGAGATGGGCAGGTTGCTCTGGTGCCTGGTTGCTATGGAGATGGGTTGCCATGCGGATAGGCGGGTTGCCCTGGTAATGGGTTGCTACAGCGATGGGTTGTCAGTGGGATAGGCAGGTTGCCATGGGAAGAGATGTTTGCCCTGGTGATAGGTTGCCCTGGTGATAGGTTGCCATGGGGAGGGGGAGTGTAGGTCGCTCAGGCGCCGGGTTGCCATGGGGGGCGGGGAAATGAGGTCATGACCCCCTGAAATCCACAAAACAGACTTTAACGGCAAACATTTCACTCAATAATTCGCAGGATGCCACCGTCGAATGTAGATTGCCCTCAGCTGTGTAGTTTGCATTCACTTTTAAAAACAAATCCCGTAACGGTCGTTATTGTTTGAAAAAAATGAAGCGCGAGGCGGCCGGACTTCCGGTTTCTCCAACCGTCACCTTTCTTTTTTTAAAAAAAATATATAGTTTTTAAATTCCCCCAAACCCCGGGGTTGAATTGCACCTCCTGTACAACCACAGAGTTTGAAAGAATTATAGCTGAAGAGTTAAATACACAAGTGAAATAAATGCTTTAGGTCGGTTGCCATGGTAAAAAGCTGCAAAGCCTCGCAAGACGGGGCGTTGCCATTGTCAACAATGAGAAAACGAAATACAGAAATTAACCCTTTTTAAAAACTTCGTACATATATTAAAGTGAATATTTTTGCTTTTGAAATATACAATTGCTCGGGGGCGGGGTCTTTACTGAGTCCTCCAGGATCGGGGGCGGGGTCTTTACCGGGTCCTCCAGGATTGGGGGCGGGGTCTTTACCGGGTCCTCCAGGATTGGGGGCGGATCTCCACTGGGTCCTCCCAGGATTGGGGGTGGAGTCTTTACTGGGTCGTCCAGGAATGGGGGCGGGGTCTTTACCGGGTCCTCCAGGATTGGTGGCGGATCTCCACTGGGTCCTCCCAGGATTGGGGGTGGAGTCTTTACTGAGTCCTCCGGGATTGGGGGCGTGTCTCCACTGGGTCCTCCCAAGATTGGGGGTGGAGTCTTTACTGGGTCCCCAGGATTGGGGGCGGGGTCTTTACTGAGTCCTCTAGGATTGGGGGCGGAGTCTTTACTGAGTCCTCCGGGATTGGGGGCGTGTCTCCACTGGGTCCGCCCAGGATTGGGGGTGGAGTCTTTACTGGGTCCCCAGGATTGGGGGTGGGGTCTTTACTGGGTCCCCAGGATTGGGGGTGGGGTCTTTACTGAGTACCCTAGGATTGGGGGCGGGGTCTTTACTGAGTCCTCCAGGATTGGGGGCGGGGTCTTTACTGAGTCCTCCAGGATTGGGGGCGGGTCTCCACTGGGTCCGCCCAGGATTGGGGGCGTGGTTTTTCCTTGAGACCACCGAGGATTGGGGTCCTGATTCGGAGATGGCGGTGTTGGACTGGGGCGCACAAAGTGAAAAATCCAACGGGTTTATTTGGGAGCACTAGCTTTCGGAGAGCGGCCCCTTCATCAGATGGTTGCATGAGTCCTCCGAGGATTGGGGGCGGGGTCTTTCTTCGCTGACTCCTCCCAGGGTTGGGGGGCGGGGTCTTGACTGAGTCCCCTGAGGATTGGGGGCGTGGTCTTCACTGAGTCCTCCGAGGGGTGGGGGGGCGTGGTCTTCAACGAGTCCTCCGAGGGGTGGGGGGCGTGGTCTTCAACGAGTCCTCCAAGGACTGGGCAGGCTTGGTTCTTTTTCGACTTCGTCCAAGCTTTGGTCCTCCAGTATCCCGCCGTGCCCCGCTCCTACCCAGGTTTCGCCCCGCCCCCCCCTCCGACCAATCTAGCATCCGGGGCCCTGCGTGCGCCCGCAACGAAGATGGCGGCTTCCATGCTGAAGTGGAAGCGCGTCTCGGGCTCCAGCGGGCCGGTGCCCAGGCCCCGGCACGGCCACCGGGCGGTGGCCATCAAGGAGCTGATGGTGGTGTTCGGCGGCGGCAACGAAGGGATCGTCGACGAGCTCCATGTTTACAACACGGGTAAGAGAAAGAGCGGAGAGAGAGAGAGAGATGGGGGGGAGGGAGGAGGGGAATACAACAACAACTGGCAGACACAAACAAACACAAAATCCACTCTTATCTCCCCCCACCCCCTCACAAATCAGCCCGCCTCCCCATCCACACAGGGGATGGAGCGAAACGTCCATCTCGGTCACCGCCCACCCCGTCAATTGTTTTTAATCTTTTATTTATTGATTGAGGGAGGAGGAGGTGGCCCCCCCGTGACGTCACGCCGGACAAGATGGCGGCCGCCAGGGAAGCGGCTCTGGCGCCAAAGCTGCTGTTTTCTCCCCCCCCCAAACGGCTGTCATTTCTGTTTTGTTTATGCCTTTTTTTAAAATAAAAATTCTTTCCTGTCTCTCCCTCCGTACCATCGCCCTCATAGGCTCGCCCCTGTCTCGGCGTTTTATTTATCTCCCCCACCCCACCCCCCAAGAGCGATTGCGCCTCCCCCTGTATTTGATTACTGTGGCGGGTTTGCTTTTCCTGTAGTGTTCCTTCCTCCCCGCGGTTTTATCTTCTTTATCGCTCTGCCGTAACTTTCCCACTGTTCACCCCCCCGGTTTCTCTCACCTCTTCTCTCTTTCCCACTTGCCCCCTCCTCTTTCCCACTTGCCCCCTCCTCTTTCCCACTTGCCCCCTCCTCTTTCCCACTTGCCCCCTCCTCTTTCCCACTTGCCCCCTCCTCTTTCCCACTTGCCCCCTCCTCTTTCCCACTTGCCCCCTCCTCTTTCCCACTTGCCCCCTCCTCTTTCCCACTTGCCCCCCCTCCCCCACTTGCCCCCCCTCCCCCACTTGCCCCCCCTCCCCCACTTGCCCCCCCCTCCCCCACTTGCCCCCCCCTCCCCCACTTGCCCCCCCCTCCCCCACTTGCCCCCCCCTCCCCCACTTGCCCCCCCCTCCCCCACTTGCCCCCCTCCCCCACTTGCCCCCCCCTCCCCCACTTGCCCCCCCCTCCCCCACTTGCCCCCTCCCCCACTTGCCCCCCCCCCACTTGCCCCCCCCCCCACTTGCCCCCCCTCCCCCACTTGCCCCCCCTCCCCCACTTGCCCCCCCTCCCCCACTTGCCCCCCATCCCCCACTTGCCCCCCATCCCCCACTTGCCCCCCCTCCCCCACTTGCCCCCCTCCCCCACTTGCCCCCCCTCCCCCACTTGCCCCCCCTCCCCCACTTGCCCCCCCTCCCCCACTTGCCCCCCCCTCCCCCACTTGCCCCCCCCTCCCCCACTTGCCCCCCCCTCCCCCACTTGCCCCCCCCTCCCCCACTTGCCCCTCCCTCCCCCACTTGCGCCCCCCCCTCCCCCACTTGCGCCCCCCCCCTCCCCCACCTGCGCCCCCCCCTCCCCCACTTGCCCCCCCCTCCCCCACTTGCCCCCCCCTCCCCCACTTGCCCCCCCCTCGGCCCCCCCCCCCCCCACTTGCCCCCCCCCCCCCACTTGCCCCACCCTCCCCCCCACTTGCCCCACCCTCCCCCACTTGGCCCCCCCCCCCTCCCCCACTTGGCCCCCCCCCCCTCCCCCACTTGGCCCCCCCCCCCCCTCCCCCACTTGGCCCCCCCCCCCTCCCCCACTTGGCCCCCCCCCCCTCCCCCACTTGGCCCCCCCCCCCCTCCCCCACTTGGCCCCCCCCCTCCCCCACTTGCCCCCCCCCCCCCCCCCCCACTTGCCCCCCCCCCTCCCCTCCCCCACTTGGCCCCCCCCCCTCCCCTCCCCCACTTGCCCCCCCCCCCCCCTCCCCCACTTGGCCCCCCCCCTCCCCCACTTGGCCCCCCCCCTCCCCCACTTGGCCCCCCCCTCCCCCACTTGGCCCCCCCCTCCCCCACTTGGCCCCCCCCCCCTCCCCCACTTGCCTCCCCCCCCCTCCCCCACTTGCCTCCACCACTTGGCCCCCCCCTCTCCCCCACTTGGCCCCTCCTCCCCCACTTGGCCCCCCCCTCACTTGCCCCCCCTCCCCCGCTTGCCCCCCCTCCCCCGCTTGCCCCCCCTTTCCCGCTTAGCTCCCCCCCATCCCTTTCCCACTTGCTCCCACTCTCCAGCTTTCCCGATCCTCCCCGCCTCTGCTTTCCCAGTCTTTGCAAATCTTCAGCCTACTCTTCCACTTTTTGCACATCCCTTTGCCCCCCCCCCCCCCCCCTCCTCATCCCCCAATGCTCACGTGACGAGGCAAGGGAGTGTTTCTGAGGCACTGCACCAACCGGCCGAATGGCCTCCCATGCTGCTACTCTGTGATCCGGTTGAAACCTTTTCTCCTTATGTCTCAAACGTTATCTGTGGCTTTGCCAGTGACTTCCCAGCCCTGTGTGTGTGTTCCCCACAACTAGAAAGGGAACCCTGCTCTCTGTACGTGACCGACTGGCCTCTGCGCGTGCTCGCCTTCCCTCATGTAAGCACTCGCCTCCGTCTCTTACACTGTCCCCATTCTCAGCTTGTGGCTGGCGTCTTTGCCCACGCTGTGTGTCACCCATCTCCTGACCTGGTGGCGTGTGGAGTTTGTGCTCTGAGATGTTTGGCTGCATCGAGACACAAAACAAGGAGATGCTCACCGTTGTCACCTTGGCGTCCGAGTGTCGGAGGTGTGTACGTTTCTCGGCAGCAGTATTGGGCTGCACCTTGAGCTTCGGGGACATGGCTGGGGTTAGGTGGTGCGGTTTCCTTCCCGGATGGTGTGTGGCGAATCGGTGAAGAGACGGCACGGAAGCGTTTCCCCGTCGGTCACGGCTGCGATTCGGAACATCCTGCAGCTGCTGGGAGAGGGATTGCCCACCCCCATTCTGGGCTTCCTCGGCACCATCCCCTCTGGCACAGCAGGGCTCCCTCACCTCCTGGTCCTCTAGTCCCTCCCCTCCGACAATCTCCCTGAAGGATTATTTGGATTCCTATTTCTTTCACCCTGAATCCTGGTAGACTCGCCTTTGACAGGGGTCAGGCTGCCCTGCATACCTAAGTCGTACCGTTCGGCTGTTGCAGGATGTGGGTGTCTATCACCTGTCCCTAATCACCCCCTTGAGAAGGTAGTGGTGAGCCGATTTCGTAGGATCCTCACAGTGTGAAAACAGGCCGTTCAGCCCAACACGTCCACGCTGACCCTCTGAAGAGTATTCCACCCAGGCCCATCTGCCTACCCTATCTGTGTAACCCTACATTTCCCATGGCTAATCCACCTAGCCTACATATCGTTCAACACTGCGGGTAATTTAACGCTGGCCAATCCACCTAACCTATTTCTGAGGGAGGAAACTGGAGCACCCACAGGAAACCCCCACAGACATGGGGAGACTGTACAAACTCCACACAAACAGTCACCGGAAGTTGGAACTGAACCCGGGTTCCTGGCACTGTGAGGTAGCAGTGCTAACCACTGAGCCACCGTGCCCATCTGTGTGATGTAGCAACACTTGGCAATGTGTGTCAGGGAAGGAGTTTCAGGGGCTTGACCCAGCGATATCGTTCCAAGCCTGTGCACTACCCTTCAAGGATCGCACTGCTGCCTTCTCTGAGGGCAACTAGGGCTGGGTGATAAAGGCCAACCCAACCAGCGATGCCCGGGTGAAGAGTGAAGTTAGGATGGTGGGTGTTTGGACAGGAACTTGCAGGGAGGTGGCGGGTTTGGAAGGTGCTGTCGGAGGAGCCTCGGTGAGTTGCTGCAGTGCATCTTGTAGGCGGTACACACCGCTGCGGCTGTACATCGGGGCTGGAAGGAGTGAGTGTTGAAGGTGGGAATTAGTGTGTCAATCAAGCAGGAGCTAATTTGTCCTGGATGGTGTGGAGTGTTGTTGGAGCCGCCCTCATCCAGGCGAGTGGGGAGTATTCCCTCACCCTCCTGACTTGTGCCCTGTCGATGGTGGGACAGGCTTTGGGGGGTTAGAGAGGTTCTGCAGGATTGCCAGCCCCTGCTTGGTGTACAGTGTAATGGCCACTGAACAATGCTCCCCCCGCCCCCAGTCTGCTGGGTAAAAATGTGAGCGAGGAGAATGTGCCTACTGACACAGAGGCTTGGATTCTAGCACTCTATCTCCAGGCCCGTCATTGAGAGCTTCTCAATGCTGTGACCCCACTCGACTCACTTTGTCGAGCAGTCGGAGTGAATGAATCCAGGCCCACTGTCTGTTTACCTGACACTTGTCCACAGGAAGCAGGAATTCCCACAAGCATTCCTGAATTGTTTCTAATGTTATGGACTCGGCCAGACCACTCCAAACATTCTTAAGCAGGTAACACAGACCATAACTTTGCAATCTGTTTCAGTCAGTGTACAGTGAAAATTACCCAGAGTAAGTTTAGATTAGATTCCCTACAGTGTGGAAACAGGCCCTTCGGCCCAACAAGTCCGCACCGACCCTCCAACGAGTAGCCCACCCACCCTCTGACTAATGCTCCTGACAACTATGGGCGATTTAGCATGGCCAATTCACATAACCTGCACATCTTCGGACTGTGGGAGGAAACCGGAGCACCCGGAGGAAACCCACACAGACACTGAGGGGGGGGAAGAAAGTCTCCCAAGGCTGGAATCGAACCTGGGACCCTGGTGCTGTGAGGCAGCAGTGCTAACCACTGAGCCACCGTGCTGAGTTAACTAGGTTGACTACCAGGTTTTAAAACAGACAAAAATTTATTCACAAAATTACACAATGAAATACTAAGAAGAGAGCAAAGAACTCCTACAGAACTCCGTCTATCCAAACTAGACTTAATTATGCTGTTCCGAATATATACAACAGCCCCATAAGCAAACTCCCGTTAAAACCCAGTGTAAATGGAACACGTGCTTCCAGGTTGAAGGGCAGAGAGAGAGAGTTTCCACACGGCTCCATGTTGAACGTCCATCCAGTTCAAGACTGAACTAAAACTGCTCAGCTAGAGAGCTGACCACTCCCCTTTCATTATACAGGTCACTTCTAAAACACGACCTGAAGTCTCATCTGTTTACATTGAAACAAAAGGCCTCTCAAACTCCTTTCCATCCCTGTACCAAACCAGACTGATGGGAGCCCGGCCTGGTGTATTACCCCTCTGAAATAAAATCAAGGACAGAGTCTTCTTGAGCCAAGGGACAGCTTTTAGAAAAAAACAAGGGGCCAGCTTTGTGACACTAACCTTCCATTTGAATTTGCCCAACCTGGGAATCTTTGGGGACAGTGTAGAGGGAGCTTTACTCTTACCCTGTGCTGTCCCTGTCCTGGGCGTGTTTGATGGGGGATGGTATAGCAGTGCGACCCCGTATCTAAGCCCGTGCTGTCCCTGTCCTGGGAGTGTTTGATGGGGGATGGTATAGCAGTGCGACCCTGTATCTAAGCCCGTGCTGTCCCTGTCCTGGGAGTGTTTGATGGGGGATGGTATAGCAGTGCGACCCTGTATCTAAGCCCGTCCTGTCCCTGTCCTGGGAGTGATTGATGGGGGATGGTATAGCAGTGCGACCCCGTATCTAAGCCCGTGCTGTCCCTGTCCTGGGAGTGATTGATGGGGGATGGTATAGCAGTGCGACCCCGTATCTAAGCCCGTGCTGTCCCTGTCCTGGGAGTGTTTGATGGGGGATGGTATAGCAGTGCGACCCCGTATCTAAGCCCGTGCTGTCCCTGTTCTGGGAGTGATTGATGCGGGATGGTATAGCAGTGCGACCCCGTATCTAAGCCCGTGCTGTCCCTGTCCTGGGAGTGATTGATGGGGGATGGTATAGCAGTGCGACCCTGTATCTAAGCCCGTCCTGTCCCTGTCCTGGGAGTGATTGATGGGGGATGGTATAGCAGTGCGACCCCGTATCTAAGCCCGTGCTGTCCCTGTCCTGGGAGTGTTTGATGGGGGATGGTATAGCAGTGCGACCCCGTATCTAAGCCCGTGCTGTCCCTGTCCTGGGAGTGTTTGATGGGGGATGGTATAGCAGTGCGACCCCGTATCTAAGCCCGTGCTGTCCCTGTCCTGGGAGTGTTTGATGGGGGATGGTATAGCAGTGCGACCCCGTATCTAAGCCCGTGCTGTCCCTGTCCTGGGAGTGTTTGATGGGGGATGGTATAGCAGTGCGACCCTGTATCTAAGCCCGTCCTGTCCCTGTCCTGGGAGTGATTGATGGGGGATGGTATAGCAGTGCGACCCCGTATCTAAGCCCGTGCTGTCCCTGTCCTGGGAGTGATTGATGGGGGATGGTATAGCAGTGCGACCCTGTATCTAAGCCCGTCCTGTCCCTGTCCTGGGAGTGATTGATGGGGGATGGTATAGCAGTGCGACCCCGTATCTAAGCCCGTGCTGTCCCTGTCCTGGGAGTGATTGATGGGGGATGGTATAGCAGTGCGACCCCGTATCTAAGCCCGTGCTGTTGAAGATGTTATTTGTTATGTTAAGTCCTCTAGTGATCATATGGGCAGTCTCTAACGTCCACCAATGGCCATCATGCAAGCCTCTCGGTTGAGTGATCTTTCTAGTGGATCGAGCTAAGTTTTCTTTGTATAGAAACTGGAATCTTGGTGTCAGATGATGTCTGCTGTTGTATTTACGGTGTGTGGTGGTGTACAGCCCTCTCCCACAGATAGCCATGTCATAAATGAGCAGCTCGTCATGTTTCTTCCTGCTCCGGGGGGAGTTGTAGCTTTGCTGCGATAATTATCGAAACTCCGGCACCGGGGGGGGGGAGGCTACCTTCTGATAGGCTTTGCTTCTGAAATAGCAGCGTGGAGGCTCCCTGTGCTTGCATGAGAGGGTGATCACCCCGTCGGGGCTTGCACAGTCTGGGTGGACAAGGCTCTGAAAGGGGGAGCCATGGCGGGGACCTCCCTTTTGGTAGTTTGGTGTCTGTGGGCTGGTGAACGCTGATCTAACATGATGCTGCGTCTCTCTCTCTCTCTCTCTCTCTCTCTCTGTCTGTCTGTCTCCACAGCCACGAATCAATGGTTCATCCCAGCTGTGAGGGGTGACATTCCGCCCGGATGTGCTGCCTACGGTTTTGTGTGTGATGGGACCCGTCTGCTGGTATTTGGAGGCATGGTGGAGTATGGAAAGTACAGCAATGATCTCTTTGAACTGCAGGTATTGTTCCCCTGGTAGAATGGCAAGCCTGCCTGCCTGCTCAATACGTTGGACTGGTCTGCACATCTACAGGCTATCACTGTCTCTCGGTCTGTCTCTACTTGCGTTTGTCTTTCTCCCTCCTCCCTCTCCGCTTTCCCCACGCATTTGTTCCCCTTGCTCTCTCAACCCTCCAAATCTTGCTCTCCTTTTTATTTTAAGCCTCTAAATGTTGGAGGTGGGAAACTTGGTCGAAGTCACGGAAAGAAAATTAGCGTTTCAAGTCCAGCGACACCCGCTCTATCCATCTCCCTCGGATTACATCTTCCCCTGGAGGGGGGAGCCCGTGTGTGTGTGTGTCCTCTTCATAGCAATCCTGAAGTGTGGAAGCAGGCCATTCCGCCCGTTGAGCCCGCACCAACCCTCCGAAGAACATCCCACCCTCACCCCTAACCTTGCATAACCCACCTCGCCTGCATATCCCTGGTCACTACAGGCAACTTAGCACGACCTGCACCCCTTTGGAGTGTGGGAGGGACCCGGAGCACCCGGGGGAAACCCACGCAGACACTGGGAGAATGTGCAAACTGCACACAGACAGTTGCCCGAGGCTGGAATCAAATCCATGTCCCTGGTGCTGTGCCAACTGCTGAGCCCTTCTACCACCCCCCCCCCCCACCTCCGTCATCCCCTCCTGCTTGTTGCCCTCCCTGTCACTCGCGCCCACCTCCCCCATAACCCCCCTTCACTACTCCCAATGCTCTGTCTCCCTCTCCATTATGCTCTCTCCCTAGCACCTTCCCCACCTATGTGTCTTGAACCACTCCCACACATTCTGTCTATCCTTTTCTTTCTGTCTCCTATGTAGCTGTAATCCTTCCCTCACTTCGGCAGGAGCTACTGTGGTGTTTAATTCGGCTTTGAACGCAAAGACTACTTTATAAGTTGTGACAGATAATCCAGGTTGTGTCATCGGGAGAGAGGTGAAGTCTTTCCTCATCCTAATTTTTGGGTTCTTTTCAGAAATGACTGAACTGAGTTTGGGAATTGATCACGCGCAAGAAGTCTTTGCGTTGCATGTGGGGTTGCCAGTTAAAGAGGCGCGGACGGGAGGTGGAGGTAAAACAGGAAGGGGGAGAGACGAGCAAAGCCTTGCTCTCGGAGTCACCACCCTCCCTTTCTCATTGCACAGGCCAGCCGGTGGGAGTGGAAGAAACTGAAGCCCAAACCGCCCAAGAATGGGTCGTTGCCGTGTCCACGCCTAGGTCACAGCTTTTCCCTGGTGGGGAATAAATGCTACCTGTTTGGAGGCCTGGCCAATGACAGCGAGGATCCCAAGAACAACATTCCACGGTAAGGAAGGATGTGTGAGGAGGAAGCCGAGTGTGCGTGGGCTTTACGCTAGGCCTTCACTCGGAGTGGTGCCCTTAACGTTGATAGGAGAGACCCCCCCCCCCGCCTCACGGGATGCATCGCAGGAGTGTAAATCATTAATAAATCAGACCCTGAGCCACATCGGGAGGTTCGGGGCGAGGAGTAGAAAGCTCAGTCAAAGGGATGTGTTTTTAAAGGTGGAGGGAAGCAGGGAGAAAGAGAGAGGCGCGGGGCAGGAGGGGCGGAGTTGCTTGGGTTGGGAATTCCAGGGCTTTGAAACTCAGGAGAGATGAAGTACCAGCACCATTGGAGGAACGATTGGAATTGTGGGATACACAGACGTTTGGAATTGAAGGAGCACAGAATGTGGAGAGGAGGGAGATGATGTAGGGGCTGGAGGGGGTGGCAGGGATAGGGAGGGGGTGTAGGGGCGGGAGGGGGGGGACAGGGATAGGGAGGGGGTGTAGGGGCTGGAGGGGGGGACAGAGATAGGGAGGGGGTGTAGGGGCTGGAGGGGGGGACAGGGATAGGGAGGGGGTGTAGGGGCTGGAGGAGGTGACAGAGATAGGGAGGGGGTGTAGGGGCTGGAGGGGGGGGACAGAGATAGCTAGGGGGTGTAGGGGCTGGAGGGGGGGACAGAGATAGGGAGGGGGTGTAGGGGCTGGAGGAGGGGACAGGGATAGGGAGGGGGTGTAGGGGCTGGAGGGGGGGACAGGGATAGGGAGGGGGTGTAGGGGCTGGAGGAGGGGACAGAGATAGGGAGGGGGTGTAGGGGCTGGGCGAGGGGACAGGGATAGGGAGGGGGTGTAGGGGCTGGAGGGGGGGACAGGGATAGGGAGGGGGTGTAGGGGCTGGAGGAGGTGCCAGAGATAGGGAGGGGGTGTAGGGGCTGGAGGAGGTGACAGGGATAGGGAGGGGGTGTAGGGGCTGGAGGAGGGGACAGAGATAGGGAGGGGGTGTAGGAGCTGGAGCAGGTGCCAGAGATAGGGAGGGGGTGTAGGGGCTGGAGGAGGGGACAGAGATAGGGAGGGGGTGTAGGGGCTGGAGGAGGGGACAGGGATAGGGAGGGGGTGTAGGGGCTGGAGGAGGGGACAGAGATAGGGAGGGGGTGTAGGGGCTGGAGGAGGGGACAGAGATAGGGAGGGGGGTAGGGGCTGGAGGAGGGGACAGAGATAGGGAGGGGGGTAGGGGCTGGAGGAGGGGACAGAGATAGGGAGGGGGTGTAGGGGCTGGAGGAGGGGACAGAGATAGGGAGGGGGTGTAGGGGCTGGAGGAGGGGACAGAGATAGGGAGGGGGTGTAGGGGCTGGAGGGGGGGACAGAGATAGGGAGGGGGTGTAGGGGCTGGAGGAGGGGACAGGGATAGGGAGGGGGTGTAGGGGCTGGAGGGGGGGACAGGGATAGGGAGGGGGTGTAGGGGCTGGAGGGGGGGACAGAGATAGGGAGGAGGTGTAGGGGCTGGAGGAGGGGACAGAGATAGGGAGGGGGTGTAGGGGCTGGAGGAGGTGCCAGGGATAGGGAGGGGGTGTAGGGGCTGGAGGAGGGGACAGGGATAGGGAGGGGGTGCAGGGGCTGGAGGAGGGGACAGAGATAGGGAGGGGGTGTAGGGGCTGGAGGAGGGGACAGAGATAGGGAGGGGGTGTAGGGGCTGGAGGAGGGGACAGAGATAGGGAGGGGGGGTAGGGGCTGGAGGAGGGGACAGAGATAGGGAGGAGGTGTAGGGGCTGGAGGAGGGGACAGAGATAGGGAGGGGGGGGTAGGGGCTGGAGGAGGGGACAGAGATAGGGAGGGGGTGTAGGGGCTGGAGGAGGGGACAGGGATAGGGAGGGGATGTAGGCGGTGGAGGAGGTGACAGAGATAGGGAGGGGGTGTAGGGGCTGGAGGAGGGGACAGAGATAGGGAGCGGTGTAGGGGCTGAATGAGGATTACAGAGACCGAGGAATTGAATGAATTTGAATGTGCTGCAAGTTTGACAGTTGATATTCATTGATCAGTCTTTGGGTCATTTGCCCGTCTCACCTCCTCCTCCCGTACCTCACTGTAGTGTTCAATTTTGTGAGTCTCTGTTAAAACCAGCGAGTGAAGGCTGGTCATTTCAGCTGGACGGGAACCTACCGAGAGTCAGGGTGTTGGGATGGAGCACTGAACCCAGCAGGTGGAAGGCTATGGGGTTTGTGATGCGAAGGTGCAGAGCTTTGCAGGCACCGCGAGGTATGCAGACTGGCCAGGAGACCATGGTCGGAGGGGTGTACTGCAGGGAACAGGGCTGAAACCTTGCCATCTTTCTGTTCCCTTTCAGCATCAGTTTAGTTTCTGTCACTGCTTCTCAGTGTGGCTAAAGCACCTGCATGTCTCTTTCTTCCCCTCCCTCCACTTTCTTTTTCTCTGCCGGTGTTGCCGTCTCGTACCCTTCCCGCTCCCTTCCTGTTCCCGCGTACCTTGCCCGGCTCCTACCTTCTGTCGCCTCCCTCCACCCCCTCCCTCTGTCCCACTACAGTTATCTGAACGATGTTTACATATTGGAGCTGAGGCCCGGCTCGGGGGTACTGAGCTGGGACAACCCCATCACCTACGGAGTGCTGCCCCCCCCACGGGAGTCTCACACCGCCATCATCTACACCGAGAAAACTCTGAAGAAATCCAAGTTGGTCATCTATGGAGGCATGAGCGGTTGCAGGCTCGGAGACCTCTGGACATTGGACATCGGTAAGGGGAAGGTGCTTTCACTGAGTGTATGGCTTCCATGGGCAGGCGAACATGAAAAGAGCTTCTGTCCTTACATCGTCCCTCCGAACTCTCACCGATTCATCTTTTCCCTGGCCAGGGACAGAATAGTGAGAGCTATACTCTAGCTAACCCCTGTTCCTGTCCCTGGGAGTGTTTGATGGCGGGGGCGGGGGGAGACAGTGTAGAGGCTGCTTTACTCTGTATCTAACCCCATGCTGTCTCTGTCCTGGGAGTGTTTGATGGGGGACAATGTAGAGAGAGCTTTTCTCTGTATCTAACCCCATGCTATCCCTGTCCCTGGAGTGTTTGATGAGGGGCAGTGTAGAAAGAGGTATACTCCGTATCTAACCCCCCCTGTCCCCGGGAATGTTTGAATGGGGGGGACAGTGTAGAGGGAGCTTTACTCCGTATCTAACCCCGTGCTGTCCCTGTCCAGGGAGTGTTTGATGGGGACAGTGTAGAGGGAGCTTTACTCCGTATCTAACCCCGTGCTGTCCCTGTCCAGGGAGTGTTTGATGGGGGCAGTGTAGAGGGAGCTTTACTCCGTATCTAACCCCGTGCTGTCCCTGTCCAGGGAGTGTTTGATGGGGACAGTGTAGAGGGAGCTTTACTCTGTATCTAACCCCGTGCTGTCCCTGTCCCTGGGAGTGTTTGATGGGGGACAGTGTAGAGGGAGCTTTACTCTGTATCTAACCCCGTGCTGTCCCTGTCCCTGGGAGTGTTTGATAGGGGGCAGTGTAGAGGGAGCTTTACTCTGTATCTAACCCCGTGCTGTCCCTGTCCCTGGGAGTGTTTGATGGGGGACAGTGTAGAGGAAGCTTTACTCTGTATCTAACCCTGTGCTGTCCCTGTCCCTGGGAGTGTTTGATGGGAACAAAGTAGATGGAGCTTTACTTTCAGTTTTAACCGAGTAGAGGGAATGTTTTTTGAAATTAAAAGGGTAGTGGAAGCTTTACTCTGTATCACACCCGGTTCCCTAACCTGCTCTGGGAGTGTTTGTCGGGGGGACAGTGTAGAGGGAGCTTTACTCTGTATCACACCCGGTTCCTTAACCTGCTCTGGGAGTGTTTGATGGGGGGACAGTGTAGAGGGAGCTTTACTCTGTATCACACCCGGTTCCTTAACCTGCTCTGGGAGTGTTTGTCGGGGGGACAGTGTAGAGGGAGCTTTACTCTGTATCACACCCGGTTCCTTAACCTGCTCTGGGAGTGTTTGTCGGGGGGACAGTGTAGAGGGAGCTTTACTCTGTATCACACCCGGTTCCTTAACCTGCTCTGGGAGTGTTTGTCGGGGGGACAGTGTAGAGGGAGCTTTACTCTGTATCACACCCGGTTCCTTAACCTGCTCTGGGAGTGTTTGTCGGGGGGACAGTGTAGAGGGAGCTTTACTCTGTATCACACCCGGTTCCTTAACCTGCTCTGGGAGTGTTTGTCGGGGGGACAGTGTAGAGGGAGCTTTACTCTGTATCACACCCGGTTCCTTAACCTGCTCTGGGAGTGTTTGTCGGGGGGACAGTGTAGAGGGAGCTTTACTCTGTATCACACCCGGTTCCTTAACCTGCTCTGGGAGTGTTTGTCAGGGGGACAGTGTAGAGGGAGCTTTACTCTGTATCACACCCGGTTCCTTAACCTGCTCTGGGAGTGTTTGTCGGGGGACAGTGTAGAGGGAGCTTTACTCTGTATCACACCCGGTTCCTTAACCTGCTCTGGGAGTGTTTGTCGGGGGGACAGTGTAGAGGGAGCTTTACTCTGTATCACACCCGGTTCCTTAACCTGCTCTGGGAGTGTTTGTCGGGGGGACAGTGTAGAGGGAGCTTTACTCTGTATCACACCCGGTTCCCTAACCTGCTCTGGGAGTGTTTGTCGGGGGGACAGTGTAGAGGGAGCTTTACTCTGTATCACACCCGGTTCCTTAACCTGCTCTGGGAGTGTTTGTCGGGGGGACAGTGTAGAGGGAGCTTTACTCTGTATCACACCCGGTTCCTTAACCTGCTCTGGGAGTGTTTGTCGGGGGACAGTGTAGAGGAAGCTTTACTCTGTATCACACCCGGTTCCTTAACCTGCTCTGGGAGTGTTTGTCGGGGGACAGTGTAGAGGGAGCTTTACTCTGTATCACACCCGGTTCCCTAACCTGCTCTGGGAGTGTTTGTCGGGGGACAGTGTAGAGGAAGCTTTACTCTGTATCACACCCGGTTCCTTAACCTGCTCTGGGAGTGTTTGATGGGGGGACAGTGTAGAGGGAGCTTTACTCTGTATCACACCCGGTTCCTTAACCTGCTCTGGGAGTGTTTGATGGGGGGACAGTGTAGAGGGAGCTTTACTCTGTATCACACCCGGTTCCCTAACCTGCTCTGGGAGTGTTTGTCGGGGGACAGTGTAGAGGGAGCTTTACTCTGTATCACACCCGGTTCCTTAACCTGCTCTGGGAGTGTTTGTCGTGGGGACAGTGTAGAGGGAGCTTTACTCTGTATCACACCCGGTTCCCTAACCTGCTCTGGGAGTGTTTGTCGGGGGGACAGTGTAGAGGGAGCTTTACTCTGTATCACACCCGGTTCCCTAACCTGCTCTGGGAGTGTTTGATGGGGGGACAGTGTAGAGGGAGCTTTACTCTGTATCACACCCGGTTCCCTAACCTGCTCTGGGAGTGTTTGATGGGGGGACAGTGTAGAGGGAGCTTTACTCTGTATCACACCCGGTTCCTTAACCTGCTCTGGGAGTGTTTGTCGGGGGACAGTGTAGAGGAAGCTTTACTCTGTATCACACCCGGTTCCTTAACCTGCTCTGGGAGTGTTTGTCGGGGGGACAGTGTAGAGGGAGCTTTACTCTGTATCACACCCGGTTCCTTAACCTGCTCTGGGAGTGTTTGATGGGGGGACAGTGTAGAGGGAGCTTTACTCTGTATCACACCCGGTTCCTTAACCTGCTCTGGGAGTGTTTGTCAGGGGGACAGTGTAGAGGGAGCTTTACTCTGTATCACACCCGGTTCCTTAACCTGCTCTGGGAGTGTTTGTCGGGGGACAGTGTAGAGGGAGCTTTACTCTGTATCACACCCGGTTCCCTAACCTGCTCTGGGAGTGTTTGTCGGGGGACAGTGTAGAGGGAGCTTTACTCTGTATCACACCCGGTTCCTTAACCTGCTCTGGGAGTGTTTGTCGGGGGACAGTGTAGAGGGAGCTTTACTCTGTATCACTCCCGGTTCCCTAACCTGCTCTGGGAGTGTTTGTCAGGGGGACAGTGTAGAGGGAGCTTTACTCTGTATCACACCCGGTTCCTTAACCTGCTCTGGGAGTGTTTGTCAGGGGGACAGTGTAGAGGGAGCTTTACTCTGTATCACACCCGGTTCCTTAACCTGCTCTGGGAGTGTTTGTCGGGGGGACAGTGTAGAGGGAGCTTTACTCTGTATCACACCCGGTTCCCTAACCTGCTCTGGGAGTGTTTGTCGGGGGGCAGAGTCTGAGCCTAAAGAGACGGATCCCTTTTTGATTTTGCCTGCCATCTTCCAGATACACTAACGTGGAACAAACCGAACGTGAATGGTGTTTCCCCACTCCCACGGAGTCTGCACTCGGCTACCGTAATCGGCAATAAGTGAGTGAAACAGCCTGCTCTCCTTGAGAATGAACAACTTTGCGAGTGTGCCTGTTTATTTTTACCACTTTACTCCCTCCTTGTAGATCAGCCCTCACCTGACTCGAGATGCTGACATCTCTCCACCTCTGTTTATTATAAAGCCGTTGGGTTTGACCCCGGGCTTGGGGTATATTGTTGGTTCGAGTTTCACTTGGCCCGCACTTGGTGAAATAGCATTGGGGTTCGGGCGCATTCACTTGTGACCCTACGTGCTGCACATAAAGTAGAGGCTGAGTAATGGTTGGCAGAGTCCCATTTGTCGTCGTGTGGCTTTGCAGATTAGAGTAGCCATATCTCCTTCCTCGGCCAACACCCTGCTGCTCCACATCACCCACTCTCCGCCACTGGACTGGGGAGCAGTCCCTTTAAAAAGATACACTCGGAGCAGCAGGAAGACATGGTCGTGTCTCCCCATCTGGCTGTAAGAAGCAATGAGGACTGCACCTGCCCCTGCATCCTCCCTCCCCCCTGAGCGAGAGTGACCAGCTAGAGTGGGATATCACCTCGTGACAAATGCCCCCATTGAACGACAGGGAGAGTGGCCCTCCCCAACCAGGCCAGGGAGGAGCCAGAGCTAAGCTCTGCTCGAGGGCACTCAGTGCAAACCCCTTACACACCTGTAGAGTGTGATATACTTGACTGAGGGGGTGTCCCCTCTGCCCAGTATGTGGTAGGTCAGTCGTCTTGAACTCAGCAGTCCATCCCCTGTCCCAGGGGAGCGTGGGGCACTCCCTGCCACTCAGTCATTGAGGGCGATCATGTCAATGAATCGAGTAGAGCTAGCATTGTGTGGGGAGGGTTGTGGGTGGAGAGTCTCAATAAGTGCACGTGAGAGAAAGCAATAGGATGATGTGGGTTTTGCGGATGGAGGGGGATGGTCAGGGAGAATGAAGGGAAAGGAGGTGTGTGCGGGTGTGCTAGTACAGAGTAGACGGCCTGAATGACCTGTTTCTCCCAGTTTGTAACTTTTTTTTCCTCTCCGCCCCAGAATGTATGTATTTGGAGGCTGGGTCCCGTTGGTCATGGAAGATGTGAAGGTAGCCACTCATGAGAAGGAGTGGAAATGCACCAACACGTTGGCTTGTCTCAATCTGGGTACGTACAGGGGCTGCTTTCTCTCTCCTCTCCATCGTGCCCCCTTCCCTAATCCCACAGTCAGCCAGCACTGACCTTCCCCCTTTCCCGTAGCTGTACCGACACCCGGATTCAGCTCTGGCTGACCTTTCCTGCTCCCCGTTGAGACGTGTTGTGCTTTGCCCTGTGACAGACACGATGACCTGGGAGCCGGTTGTGATGGAGACGCAGGAGGACAACCTTCCCCGAGCTCGTGCAGGCCACTGCTCGGTCGCCATCAACTCGCGGCTGTACATCTGGAGCGGGAGGGACGGATACCGCAAAGCCTGGAACAATCAGGTGTGCTGCAAGGACCTGTGGTACCTGGAGACAGGTAGGCAGGAGCAGACTGCAACCCTGCTCCCTCTAACACTCCACTCTCCGAACAATCCTCCATCTGCCCTCTAACAAGTCCCCAACCCACAGCCGCCACCACCGAAACCTCCTGCAGCCTTGAGCTACTTCTGACCAGCAGGCCGCAGCAGACTGCGCCGTGAGCCTCCCACGCATTTGGCCATGTCAGGCTAACAACGTAGCCGATTCAGTAGAGACACTCAAGCAGCGACTTGCCCCTCTTGCGCCTTTTCCCTGTAAATGCTGAACCGACCATACACCAGCCTGGATGGGGGGGGGGGGTGGGGGGGAACACTACCACGTGCCACACGGGCTGACATGGTTTCAACTGGCTTCTGAATCAGACCTCGCTCTGATGGCAGTGAGATGTAGTCAAAGACGCCTCTGCTTCATTCATGCTGTTCAGAGGAGGGGATTCTGCTGTCCTTACCTGGACTGGCCTACGTGAGAGTCCAGACCCCACAGGGACACGGGTGGTTAGGTGAATTGGCCATGCTAAATTGCCCGTAGTGTTAGGTAAGGGGTAAATGTTTGGGTGGATTGCGCTTCGGCGGTGTGGACTTGTTGGGCCGAAGGGCCTGTCTCCACATTGTAATGTAATCTAACTCTCTCTCTGAAGCGGCCCGAGGAGGGCACTCACTTCATGGAGCAGCAAATGCCAGTCTGGTCGGCAGTGTCCTCATCCCGTCAGCAATTGGCTAAGGTCCAATTGAGAACATGCTGAAGAGGGAGAAAAGTTACCAGCAGAGCTGCCTGATTGAGGACACGACAGGCACTGTGTGTGCTCTGTTCGCTGTTTACCAGGATTAACTTGGGCTTCTCACTTGCAATATTGTTAAGGCAGGCGTAGGTAGATTCTCCATTAGCAAGAAAGTGAAAGGTTATACTTATGCAGCACAGAAACAGACCGTTCAGTCTAAATCATCCATGCTGACCAGGCAATCTATATAAATCTAGTTCCAGCATTTACCCCGTATCCTCCTTAAACCCTTCCTATTTATATACCCGTCCTTTTAAATTCTGTAATTGTACCAGCCTCCACCACATCCTCTGGCAGCTCATTCCACACACGCACACACACACCACCCTCTGGGTGAAACCTTTGTTCCTCAGATCCCTTTAAAATCTTTCCCCACTTGCCTTAAACTTCTGCCCTCTCGTTTTGGGTCCCCCTACCATAAGGAAAAAGACTTTGCCTATTCGCCCTTATCCATGCCCCCTCATGATTTTATAAGCCTCTATAAGGTCACCTTTCAGTCCCCAATGCTTCAGGGAAAGTAGCCCTAGCCTCTCCCCGAGGCTCAAACCCTCCAACATCCTTGTAAATTGTTTCTGCACCCTTTCAAGCTTCACGACATCCTTCCCCATAGCAGGGAGACGAGAATTGAATCAAAAGTGACCTCCCAACACCTATACTCAGTGCACTGACCAATAAAGGTAAGTGTTCCAAACGCTGCCTTTACCATCCTGTCTACCTGTGATTCCACTTGTAAGGAATTTAGTGGTGATTGTCATCCACGAGTTCAGCCTTTGGTTTGGTCCCCCTCCCATAAGTGGAAGCATCTCTGACTTTACCCTGTCGAACTTCAATGCAGCAAACTTGTGATTAACTGGCACCTGAGGTGAATTGAGGAGGCGATGACGTTGTGGCTTTATGGCTGGACTCTTAGTCCAGGGACTCGGATAATATCGTGGGGACCTGGGTTTAAATCCCGCCACAGCGGATGGTGTCATCTCGATGAGTTCCAGTAAGCAAACGCTATCATACAGGCATGGGTCAAGAGGCCCTTGGAGCCTGGTCCTCCCACGTAAACACAATGGTGAAGGGGGGGCCCAACAACCCCACCTCTTCCTCAGGAGGCTTACGGGATTCGGCGTGACCGTAAGGACCCTCGCCAACTCTTACAGGTGCACCGTAGAAAGCATTCTGCCCGGGTGCATAACAGCCTGCTACGGCAACTGCTCTGCCCAGAAACTACAGAAGATGGTATGCACAGCCCAGACCATCGCGGACGCCAGCCTTCTCTCCATGGAATACATTTACACTTCCTGTTTCCACGGAGAGGCTGCCAATATCATCAAACTTCCCCACCCCACCCCAGTAACGCTCTCTCCCATCAGGCAGAAGATACAGAAGCTTCAGCACGCACCGACCAGTTCAGGAGCTAGCTGCTGCTTCCCTGCTGTTATTAGACCGCTCAAATTTCAAATCTAACATTGATCTTCCTTTTGTACACCACCTTATGTGGGTCAATGGCATAGTGGTATGATGGCTGCATTGTTAATTCAGCGTTCCGGGGACCCGGGTTCGAATCCCACAATGGCTGGTGGTGAAATCTGAATTCAGAAATATCTGGAATTAGACTACTATAAATCTGTTGCCAGTTTTTGGAAAAACCCATCTGGCTTACTCTGGGGAAGGAAACTGCCTACAAGTGACACCAGACCCACGGCAATACAGTTGACTCTCAACTGTCCTCCCGGCAATAAATGCTGGGCTAACCTGCAACGCCAACCTCCCGTGAATGAATAAAGAAAAGGAAAACAAAAATCCTTCAGTGTGCTGGACGTGGTACTCCTCGCTCTGTTCAATCACCGTTTGAGCTTTGTACAGTATGATTGGCCTGTACTGCACACAACAAAGAGACCTTGGAGTGCAGGTTCATAGCTCCTTGAAAGTGGAGTCGCAGGTAAATAGGATAGTGAAGGAGGTGTTTGGTATGCTTTCCTTTATTGGTCAGAGTATTGAGTACAGGAGTTGCAGCTGGACAGGACATTGGTTAGGCCACTGTTGGGATACTGCGTGCAATTCTGGTCTCCTTCCTATCGGAAAGATGTTGTGAAGCTTGAAAGGGTTCAGAAAAGATTTATAAAGTTGTTGCCAGGGTTGGAGGATCTGAGCTACAGGGAGAGGCTGGACAGGCTGGGGCTGTTTTCCCCGGAGCGTCGGAGGCTGAGGGGTGACCTTATAGAGGTTTATAGAATTATGAGGGACATGGATAGGATAAATAGGCAAAGTCTTTTCCCTGGGATCAGGGAGTCCAGAACTAGAGGGGCATAGGTTTAGGGTGAGAGGGGAAAGATATAAAAGAGACCTAAGGGGCAACTTTTTCAGGCAGAGGGTGGTACGTGTATGGAATGAGCTGCCTGGGGAAGTGGTGGAGGCTGGTACAATTGCAGCATTTAAGAGGCACTTGGATGGGTATATGAATAGGAAGGGTTTGGAGGGACATGGGCCGGGTGCTGGCAGCTGGGACTAGATTGGGTTGGGATATCTGGACGGCCTGGAGAGGTTGGACTGAAGCTGTACATCTCCATGACTTAGAGACACATGACGACAAGAAGTCCAGTCCAGACAACAGGTGGCCTGGGGGTAGGTGGAGAGAGAGAGAGTCATGCAAGGGGTCAGACGGGCACCTCTCCATGCCAGCCAGGGTATTGCAGATGAACGAATCTAACCAAAGCTCCCTCTCTGGGTCTTTATTTGCAGAGAAGCCTCCAGCGCCATCGAGGGTACAGCTGGTCCGTGCCAACACCAACTCGCTGGAGGTGAGCTGGGGGTCCGTGCCCACCGCCGACGCCTACCTGCTGCAGCTGCAGAAGTACGACATCCCGGCTGTGACTCCAGCCTCCCAGCCCCTGCCCTCGGTGCCTGCCGGGCAACCCAAGAGCCCTGCCCCTGCCTCGGCCGCCCCCTCCCCCCAGCAGGTGGGCAGCTCGCTGCTGCCACTGCCCCCGGGAGCTGCCGTGCCCTGCTCACCGCCGGTGACAGCGTCTCCCGCCTCCTCGCTGGCCCCTCCGCAGACACTGCTGGGGGGCGCGGCCCCTACCACCACCGGAGCCCGGGCGCAAGGTGAGATGGTGGCTGCTGTGTGGGCGAGGGTGTCGCAGGGGCTGGAGGAGGTGACCGAGATAGGGAGGGGGTGTAGGGGGCTGGAGGGGGTGCCGGGGTAGCGAGGGGGTGTAGGGGCTGGAGGAGGGGACAGAGATAGGGAGGGGGTGGAGGGGCTGGAGGGGGTGCCGGGGTAGCGAGGGGGTGTAGGGGCTGGAGGAGGTGACTGAGATAGGGAGGGGCTGGAGGAGGGGACAGAGATAGGGAGGGGGTGTAGGGTCTGGAGGAGGGGACAGAGATAGGGAGGGGGTGGAGGGGCTGGAGGAGGGGACAGAGATAGGGAGGGGGTGGAGGGGCTGGAGGAGGGGACAGAGATAGGGAGGGGGTGTAGGGGCTGGAGGAGGGGACAGAGATAGGGAGGGGGTGGAGGGGCTGGAGGAGGTGCCGGGGTAGCGAGGGGGTGTAGGGGCTGGAGGAGGTGACTGAGATAGGGAGGGGCTGGAGGAGGGGACAGAGATAGGGAGGGGGTGGAGGGGCTGGAGGAGGTGCCGGGGTAGCGAGGGGGTGTAGGGGCTGGAGGGGGTGCCTGAGATAGGGAGGGGCTGGAGGAGGTGCCGGGGTAGCGGGTGCCCTGAGCTCTCCCCTCAGTTTCTCTCTCCCTGCCAGGTCCGACGGCCGTTCTGCGGGTGGCCTCTCCTCAGGCGCCCACCGTCCTGTCGAGTGGGAGCTCCCTGATCGCCGTGCAGCCAACAGGGAACCAGGGGAAGGTGCCGGTCCCCGTGACAACGCTGTCTAGTGGAGTCCACATGGTAGTGTCAGCCCAGGGCAGCCAGGGCATGGTGAGTTGTATGTGGGAATCTCAACATTGTAGGCACCTTGGTGAACATTCGCTGGCCCCATCAGTGGTTCAGAGCCACCTCCTGCCCCCAGTAATCTCTGTGTCTGCGTGGCCGATTGTCATAGCAACACAGCCA
This sequence comes from Chiloscyllium plagiosum, assembly GCF_037043375.1. Lineage (NCBI taxonomy): Eukaryota > Metazoa > Chordata > Chondrichthyes > Orectolobiformes > Hemiscylliidae > Chiloscyllium > Chiloscyllium plagiosum. The sequence goes on from NW_028270189.1 coordinate 1,806,870, forward strand.
GGTCCTAGGATGGACCTGCATTCATGTAGCACCTAGTTTTGTTGCAGTAATCATTGAAGTACAAAACTAACGGTTAATATTTGGAAAATTCAGGTCACGATCGAGGACACCAATGTCCCTGCCTTCCCGGGAGGAGCTCTCTGCTCTGATCCGAGTTTCCTGATCTTGTATCCGACTCCTGGAGGTTTCTGTTTTCCACCTTGCTGGGCCTGGGTAGGCGGGGGGCGTCTGTCTCCCACTTGAGCTGCTCCAGCAGTGACTTTGACCACGGAAATAAAACGGCGTCTCTCCCAGTCGCCACTCACCTTTGAAGCCGTATTCTCCTCCCTCCCTCTGTCCGCCTCTCCCCCACCCCCCGCCCCCACCCCTTTGTCTCCGTCTCGGGGGCTAAGTCTTTCTGTCCCCAACCTTTCAGATCAGTGAAATGTACTCGTCAACACAACCAGCCCCATCTCTCCTGAGGAAAACGACCGCAGTCCCATTCCATTTCCCTCGAATATCTCGGCTGTGTGTCCTCCCCAGGCCTGTCACCTCCCCCCCCCCGAGAGGAACTCTCAGTGCCTTTCTCGTTCTGATCTTGCGGCCATGGTGATTGGAGCTGGCTTAATTCCTGCCTGAGTGTGAACCCTGTCGGGCACCTCTCCCCGTCAGTGCCCAACTCGCAAAAGCCCTCAGTGCCGCCGCGGTTTCCCTTTTTAAGGTTTGGCGTTCTTGCGATCGGGTCCTGACGAGCGCGGGGCGGGAACCGTCGCAGGAGTTAGTGACCCGAGCGATGTCGCTCCTGGGGTTGGCCCCACAGACCATCGGAGGCGCGACGCAGATGAGTGGGATGGCAGCACTGGCGGCTGCCGCAGCGGCCACGCAGAAGATCCCTCCGACCACCATCTCCACCGTGCTCGGCGTGCCCGGCTCGACCATGATCAAGACGGTGGCCGTCGCTCCCGGTTCCACGCTGCCAGCTACTGTCAAGGTGGCATCCTCCCCCATCATGGTGAGTGCCGCTGTGTTGGTCAGCCTGGGCCGGCATCAGCATTTATCCGCGACAGGAGCATCCCTTATTGACCCCCCCATGAACAGGTGGTGGTGAGCCGCCCCTTGACCAGCAGCAAACCTCACCCCCCCCCCCCCCCCCCACCCCGTGTGGTGTAGGGAGACCCCCCCCCACGGTGCCCCGTGAGGGAGGGGGTTCGAGGACACTGAAGGAACGGCCCATATCATTCCTGATCGGGAGGGGAATTCCCGGGGGGGGGGGGGTGTTTCCCTCATCCCCTGTGTCTGCTGCCCCCTCAGGGGGTGGTAATCCTCCCCCTGTATCTGCTGCCCCCTCAGGGGGTGGTGTTCCCCCCCTGTATCTGCTGCCCCCTCAGGGGGTGGTGTTCCCCCCTGTATCTGCTGCCCCCTCAGAGGGTGGTGTTCCCCCCCTGTATCTGCTGCCCCCTCAGGGGGTGGTGTTCCCCCCCTGTATCAGCTGCCCCCTCAGGGGGTGGTATTCCCCCCTGTATCTGCTGCCCCCTCAGGGGATGGTGTTCCCCTGTATCTGCTGCCCCCTCAGAGGGTGGTGTTCCCCCCCTGTATCTGCTGCCCCCTCAGGGGGTGGTGTTCCCCTGTATCTGCTGCCCCCTCAGAGGGTGGTGTCCCCCCCCTGTATCTGCTGCCCCCTCAGGGGGTAGTGTTCCCCCCTGTATCTGCTCTCCCCGTCCTTCCAGGGGGTAGAGGTGGGTGTATGGAAGGTGCTGTCGGAGGAGCCTCAGTGAGTCTCTGCAGTGTGTCTTGTAGACGGTACACACTGCTGTCCCTCTGTGGCGGGGCTGGAGGGAGGGGGGGTTGGAGGTGGGGCTCAGTGTGACCATCGAGTGTGGGGGGGGGTGGAGGGAGTGAGTGAGTGGAGGTGGGGGGTCAGTGTGTCGATTGAGTGTGGTGGGGGGTGGGGTTGCTCTGTCCCTGCACTGTGTTGTTGGAGCTGGCACCGTCCAGAGCAAGTGGGGAGTATTCCCTCACCCTCCTGACTTGTGCCTTGTCGATGGTGGGACAGGGCTTTGGGGGGGGGGGGGGGGGGGAGTCAGGAGGGAGTGACTCGCTGCAGGATTCCCCCTCTCTCCTCCCCCCCCCTCTCCTCTCCTCCCCCCCCCCCCTCTCTCCTCCCCCCCCCCCCCTCTCTCTCCTCCCCCCCCCCACCCTCTCTCTCTCCTCCCCCCCCTCTCTCTCTTCCCTCCCCCCACCCCCCCCCCAGTTGACTCTGATACTTCCCGGTTTCTCTGGCTGTAGGTGAGTAACCCGGCCACCCGGATGCTGAAGACTGCAGCTGCTCAGGTTGGCACCTCGAGCACAGCGGGAACGTCCATGCGGCCGATTATCACCGTCCACAAGTCGGGCACGGTGACGGTGGCTCAGCAGGCCCAGGTGGTCACCACGGTGGTGGGAGGTGTGACCAAAACCATCACACTGGTGAAGAGTCCCATTTCCATGGCAGGAGGGAGTGCACTGGTAACTGTCACCATCGTGTGTCTCTGTCTCTCCTCGCTCGCGCTCTCCTTATTCTCACACTCTCCCACTCACTCATTTGTCTGTATCGTTCTCTCTGTCTCTCTCTCTGTCTCTCTCTCTCTGTCTCTCTCTCTCTGTCTCTCTCTCTCTGTCTCTCTCTCTCTGTCTCTCTCTCTCTCTGTCTCTCTCTCTCTCTGTCTCTCTCTCTCTCTGTCTCTCTCTCTCTCTGTCTCTCTCTCTCTCTGTCTCTCTCTCTCTCTGTCTCTCTCTCTCTCTGTCTCTCTCTCTCTCTGTCTCTCTCTCTCTCTGTCTCTCTCTCTCTCTGTCTCTCTCTCTCCTCTCTCTCTCTCTGTCTTCCCCCTGCTCCGCAGTCCCCTACTGATTGGGAGAGTTATTGAGTAAACGTCATGTGTTTCCAATCCCTGCTTCCAATCCCTGCCACATATTTTGCTCCGTAGGGATTAACTTGTGCGTTCGGGACGGATTGATCTGAACACTCACTTTTTGTCCACTGATGCCAGGCTGTCCCTTAGTCAGCTACCCCACTCGCCCCCCTCCTCCTCCAGCCTGTTACACAGGAACAGGAGGCCCATTCAGTCCCCTCCTCCTCCAGCCTGTTACACAGGGACAGGAGGCCATTCAGCCCCTCCTCCTCCAGCCTGTGACACAGGGACAGGAGGCCATTCAGCCTCCTCCTCCTCCAGCCTGTGACACAGGGACAGGAGGCCATTCAGCCCCCTCCTCCTCCAGCCTGTTACACAGGAACAGGAGGCCATTCAGCCCCTCCTCCTCCAGCCTGTGACACAGGGAACAGGAGGCCATTCAGTCCCCTCCTCCTCCAGCCTGTTACACAGGAACAGGAGGCCATTCAGCCCCCCTCCTCCTCCAGCCTGTTACACAGGAACACGAGGCCACTCTTGTTCCCCTTCTTGTTTGGTGAACTTGCGTATTCTACCTGAAACATATCCCACCCACCCCACCCCGTGTGGACTGGGCCTCCGTGCCAGCAGCATCGATTGTTCCTGCGCTCCGTGTCCAGGCGCGTGTTTAACGTGTCCCTCGGCATTATTGTCACGATGCCCCTCAGGACCCAGGTGTGTGTGGGTGCAGGGAGCACCATCGCCCACTGCCAGGCTTCACTGAGGCACGGATAATGGTGCTGTCAGTGGCCAGTCCCTGTCTGACAATGTCTTCTCTGTGTGTGTGTGTGTGTGTGTGTGTGTGTGTGCGATCTTTCTCAATCTCTCCTCCTCCTCCTCACCCCGCTCTGTGCAGATCTCCAGCCTGGGGAAGATGGTCTCCCTAGTTCAGACCAAGCCAGTCCAGTCGGGAGTGGTGACGGGTCAGGCAACGTCCAGCCCAGTTACCCAGTACATCCAGGTGAGAGAGCACGGTGGGGGTGGGGGAGTACTGCCAATGGCAGGGTAGCGATTGTACCGGGGAGTCTGTACGGTACACTCCCGGCCAGTGACTGAGGCGATTGTGAGGAGTCACTGCTCTGAGTGGGCCCCCCGCTGTGAGAAAGGCAAGGTTAATGGTTCAGGACGGAACTGATACACCCCAAATCTGAGGCTTGGTAGGGGCTGTGAAACACCTCGCTTTTATCATCCTCTAGTCACCGCACCCAGGAATTTCTTGCCCTGATACGGGTGGGTAGGTGGGGTTCTAGATTACTGACAATTCAAGCCTCCCACTGCGCCGACCCTCCGGCACGGTGCTCCATTGGTGCCAACCTTCTGGCACGGTGCTCCCTCTGCCCTGACCCTCTGGCACAGTGCTCCCTCTGCCCTGACCCTCTGGCACGGTGCACCCTCTCCGCTGACCCTCTGGCACGGCGCACCCTCTGCCCTGACCCTCTGGCACGGTGCACCCTCTCCGCTGACCCTCTGGCACGGCGCACCCTCTGCCCTGACCCTCTGGCACAGCGCTCCCTCTGCGCTGACCCTCTGGCACAGTGCTCCCTCTGCCCTGACCCTCTGGCACGGCGCACCCTCTGCCCTGACCCTCTGGCCCGGCGCTCCCTCTGCCCTGACCCTCTGGCACAGTGCTCCCTTTGCCCTGACCCTCTGGCACGGTGCACCCTCTCCGCTGACCCTCTGGCACGGCGCACCCTCTGCGCTGACCCTCTGGCACGGTGCTCCCTCCCCTCTGCGCTGACCCTCTGGCACGGTGCACCCTCTGCGCTGACCCTCTGGCACGGCGCACCCTCTGCACTGACCCTCTGGCGCGGTGCTCCCTCTGTGCTGACCCTCTGGCACAGTGCTCCCTCTGCACTGACCCTCTGGCGCAGTGCTCCCTCTGCCCTGACCCTCTGGCACCGTGCTCCCTCTGCCCTGACCCTCTGGCACAGTGCTCCCTCTGCCCTGACCCTCTGGCACAGTGCCCCCTCTGCGCTGACCCTCTGGCCCGGCGCACCCTCTGCGCTGACCCTCCGGCCCGGCGCACCCTCTGCGCTCACCCTCTGCGCTGACCCTCTGGCCCGGCGCTCCCTCTGCCCTGACCCTCTGGCCCGGCGCACCCTCTGCGCTGACCCTCTGGCCCGGCGCACCCTCTGCGCTGACCCTCTGGCCCGGCGCTCCCTCTGCGCTGACCCTCTGGCCCGGCGCTCCCTCTGCACTGACCCTCTGGCCCGGCGCTCCCTCTGCCCTGACCCTCTGGCACGGCGCTCCCTCTGCGCTGACCCTCTGGCCCGGCGCTCCCTCTGCGCTGACCCTCTGGCCCGGCGCTCCCTCTGCGCTGACCCTCTGGCCCGGCGCTCCCTCTGCGCTGACCCTCTGGCCCGGCGCTCCCTCGGCGCTGACCCTCTGGCCCGGCGCTCCCTCTGCGCTGACCCTCTGGCCCGGTGCTCCCTCTGCGCTGACCCTCTGGCCCGGTGCTCCCTCTGCGCTGACCCTCTGGCCCGGCGCTCCCTCTGCGCTGACCCTCTGGCCCGGCGCTCCCTCTGCGCTGACCCTCTGGCCCGGCGCACCCTCTGCGCTGACCCTCTGGCCCGGCGCACCCTCTGCGCTGACCCTCTGGCCCGGCGCACCCTCTGCGCTGACCCTCTGGCCCGGCGCACCCTCTGCGCTGACCCTCTGGCCCGGCGCACCCTCTGCGCTGACCCTCTGGCCCGGCGCTCCCTCTGCGCTGACCCTCTGGCCCGGCGCTCCCTCTGCGCTGACCCTCTGGCCCGGCGCTCCCTCTGCGCTGACCCTCTGGCCCGGCGCTCCCTCTGCGCTGACCCTCTGGCCCGGCGCTCCCTCTGCGCTGACCCTCTGGCCCGGCGCTCCCTCTGCGCTGACCCTCTGGCCCGGCGCTCCCTCTGCGCTGACCCTCTGGCCCGGCGCTCCCTCTGCGCTGACCCTCTGGCCCGGCGCTCCCTCTGCGCTGACCCTCTGGCCCGGCGCACCCTCTGCGCTGACCCTCTGGCCCGGCGCACCCTCTGCGCTGACCCTCTGGCCCGGCGCTCCGTCTGCGCTGACCCTCTGGCACGGCGCTCCCTCTGCGCTGACCCTCAGCTCCGACCCTCCGAGCTATGGATGTTTCTGATTTGCCGGTTCTCACCTGGATCCTAACGGCGTGTTTTCTCCCTGGGCGACGGTGCCATGTGGCGGATATTACAGACCAAAGGCCCCCTCCCCCCAGGTGCCACCATCCTGAAGCTGGTGACGTCTGCTGACGGCAAGCCCACCACCATCATCACCACGACGCAGGCCGGAGGAGCAGCTGCCGCCAAACCACCCACCATCCTGGGCATCAGCAGCATGTCTGCCAACACCACCAACAAACCAGGCACCACTACCATCATCAAGACCATTCCTGTCTCAGCCCTAATGGCTCAGCAGGGGACAGCAGGTAACGCTTGCGAGTTCTTGTGAGTGCACCCACTTGGAAAGACTGGCCTGGACAGGCAGTTCAGCCCTTTGAGCTTTAGGTAGTTAAGGCGCTTGCCTTCACTGCTGAGACTAAAGAGTATGGCAGCTGGGACATATTGGGAAGATAGTATTGAAGCTACAGAGAGTCCAGACTAGGCTGGCTGCTCCCGAGAATAGAGGGTTTGTATTACGTTGGACACTGGAGTGGGAGAAAGTGAGGACTGCAGATACTGCAGACCAGAGCTGAAAAATGTGGTGCTGGAAAAACACAGCAGGCCAGGCAGCATCCGAGGAGCAGGAGAATCGACGTTACGGGCATAAGCCCTTCTTCATTCCTAAAGAAGGGCTTATGCCCGAAACGTCGATTCTCCTGCTCCTCGGATGCTGCCTGGCCTGCTGTGTTTTTCCAGCACCACATTTTTCAACTCTGGACACTGGAGTGTCAGAGTCTGAGGGGTGACCTTATAAAATCATCAGGGACATGGGTAAGGTGAATGGCGGGTGTTTTCCCCCTGGGTAGGGGGGATTTCAAGAATAGGGGGCATATCTTCAAGGTGAGAGGCGATAGATGTAAAAAATCCATAAGGGACAGTGTTTTTTTTTACACAGCGTAGTTCATGTGTGGAATGAATCTCCTGAGGAAGTGAGTACAGTTACATTTAAAAGTCATTTGGCCTAAGTCCATGAATAGGAAGGCTTGGAGGGGTACTGGCCAGGTGCAGGCAGGTGGGACTAGGTCAGTTTGGGATTATGGTCGGCATGGGCCGAAGGGTCTGTTTCTGTGATGTGTGACTCAAAAACTGCACCTTCCTGCCTCGTCCCTGAATTCCCAGCAATCTGTCCACTTCCCGACCTTGGGTGTAGTGAGTGACTTGGTGTTAGTTGGGCTGGACAGTATTGAAGGATCACGTGCCCCTCTGAGAGGAGGGATGTCTACTCCCTTTTCTGCCAGCACACCGTGTCCTGGACTCGCCACCCTACTGCCTCTCAGCACTTAAACCCTGCCCAGATGTGAAAGAATGTCTCTCGTCTCAATGGGGTTGTCCTTTCTTCTGAGCACCAGGAAATATGGGTGTATTGGTGCCCATGAGTACACTGGAGGTCCTCTGTGACTGGTGGGCACTGCCAGAGCTGGTGTGCATCATCGGTTCCAGAAAGGACATCTTAATTTAGTGTCATTGCTTTCATCTCTTGGCAACAAAAGCTAACCTTCCATTTGCTGTTCCAGCATACAAATGCCACCTTGTAAGCTACCTGCTGGGTGAGAGGTTGATCGAGGGACTGTACACTGGCTGGCGGGAGTCCTTGGCTGTCCATAAGTGCTCATCGTTTCACAGAGAAATGGATTCCTTGTTGCCGTCTGCATCTCAATCGCGTACACTGTCCCCCATCCCTGACCAGTCCTGGCTCCTCAGTGCCTTTTCCTGTTGTTTGCCTAAGCAGCTGTGTAAACAACGCTTGCGATGAGTGGCAGGTTCCTTGTTGGATGAGACCCAGTAGTTGGTGAGCCACATTGCCAGCCCGTCTGGTGATGACAAGTTGGCTGGTGGTGGAATGGCCAGCGCACACGGGGCTCTTCAGCAAATTGCTGTCCGTCTGATTGTAGATGATGGGTGAGTGAGCTGCCCGTTTGCGAGCAGCCATGTTTGATGCAGGGAGTGGAGGAAGAGTCTCGCCTTTGTCCAATGTCTGTCCTACTGCCTAACCCACCCGGCGCTGTGTTTTTAAACCCCAGGGGTCACGAGCAATACTGGCATGAAGTCTCCGATCACCATCTTCACCACCAAGGTGATGTCAACGGGCACCAACAGCCCCGCCAAGATCATCACCGCTGTGCCAAAGATCAGCGGAGGAACAAGCCAGCAGGGGCTGACACAGGTTAGTGCCCGCAGTGGAACAGAGCAGCTTGGGGTCGTGGGGCCTGCAAGTAGGACGGGGGTGAGTGTGACACGGCTGTGCGCGCACGGTGCAGAATGTGGAAGCTTAAGTTAGAAAGTCGGAACACAAAAGGCCGTCCTACCCATCATTACTCGCTTCAAATGTTATCCAGTTAACCCCACTCCCACACCACTTCACAGCCCCCCACCACGAGGCTTTCTGCTCAGATTCCCTCTGATGGTTTCTGTTGGATCCCCTGCCCTTTCAGGCGGCACCTTCCAGATTCCGTTGGAGCTTATTCTCAAACGCGGTGTTTCCTGCCTTTTCCTTCTCTGTTGCTGGCTCCTCTTCGTGTCCAGTATTCTTCGGTTGGCTGGCCAATGTTTGCCACCCTCCCTGACTGCCCCCTTGATCCGAGAGCCCTGCCGGGGCAGTGTCGGAGGATGGTTGCGAATCGAAGCCTGTCGCTACACTGGGGGAATGACTGATGTCCTCCGAGAAGAGATATCCCTGGGTTTCTCCCAGTGATCAGCAGCGGTCACTGCTCCTGAGGAGCCTGTAGTTTGTGCCATTGTTATTGCAGTTAAAACGCCACCGGTTTCCCTGGAAAGATTCCTGATGAAGGGCTCTTGCCTGAAACGTTGATTCTCCTGCTCCTCGGATGCTGCCTGACCCTGCTGTGTGTTTCCAGCACCACACTCTCGACTCTGGTAGGATTTGAACCAGTGTCCCCACAGTGTTTCGCCAGCTGTTTTTAAAAACCCACCTCCTGGCTGTACTCCAAGGAGAACAGTTCCCACGGCTGCGGCTCCCACTTCGGCTCACGCTCTAACCCACCCCCCCCCCCCCTCAAACTCTCACTGCTGACGGTGCATCGCGTCCCCAATCATTCCCCAGCTCCTCCCCCCGTCCTTCCTTGCTCCCAAGAAATGACGTTTGTCCTGCATCCCACGATTGGATTGTATCAGCCGTCGCGTGATATTGAGGGCCCAGTGTGCGAACGCCATCAAACAATTCCCCCTCCCCAACACCCCCAGGTCATCGCTTTGCAACATCCTCCAGATTTCTGCCCCTCCAACAGCCTCATTCCCGCGGGGTGGGTGGGGTTTGAGGGGAATTGTACCGGCATGTTTAACAGTGGACTGGATATGTAGGGGGTGGGTCGGGGGACTGGATACAGGCGCTGGGAGGTGGGGGAGGGAGACGTGTGTGGGGCACGCTGTCCTGTACACTGTCACTGTTTACAGAATGTGAAAGTAGCCTGCTTGCTCGTGGGCACAGAGCTTCCTGACAGCTTGTGTTCACACCAGCTTGTGTTCCAAAGGCCAGTGAGGGAGAACGGTGGTGGCGGGTGGGGTGTGTTCACGTCAGCGGGGCCGAATGGCCTGTTCCTGCCTCATGATCGAGTCGACCAAGTGACAGCTGTGGAGAAAGGCGCCTGTCAGGCTCCCCTCCCCCCCCACCCCTCCTGCCTCCAGATTGTTACAGGCAAGAGGCTTGGACACATTCCTTGCATTTGTCGCGTACAGGTCCCAGTGTGTGAGCATCTGGTGTTGGTGTGTGCAGTTTGTCCCTGAGCCCAGGGCTGGCAGTGTATGGTCTGTACCCCGCCATGATCTGGGGTACACAGCGTGGGATTCCTGCTGGTTCCCAGAAGGATGGGTTGGTGCACTCTGCTCCTCCTGTATGGGAGGGGGCAATGGGAGAGGGGGTCGCTGGTTTCTGTGTGCACTGATCTAGCCACGTGCTTTTTTTTTTGCTCAGGTATTACTAAAGGGAGCCCCGGGGCAACCGGGTACCATTCTGCGCACCGTCCCGGTCAGCGGTATGCGGTTAGTGACACCGGTATCGGTCTCGGCAGTGAAACCAGCTGTCACCACGCTGGTAGTTAAGAGCACGACGGGTAGGTGTCCCCGCGGCATACAGACCCCACACCGCGCGGTATCGAGGGCGTCCATCCTCCCGCTAACTGCAGGAACGTTCACATTCCAGGTGTGACCACCTTGGGCACGGTGACAGGCTCTCTCGGAGGGGCTGCTGGCGTGGGCGCCCCCACCAGCCTGGGCACCTTCTCCAGCCAGCTGATCAACTCGGCGGTCATCACCGTGTCGGCCGCTCAGTCCGGCCTCACCACGGCCAGCACGCCAACCGTCGCCATGCAGGTAACTCCGAGTCTCTGCTCTGTCTGCACTGTCCGGAGGCGGGCGGGGTCTGAAACGCTCCGCTTCGGCGGGGGATGTGGAATTGCTGCCTGGTGTGAGCATGGAGAGACCGTGAGGGCTGCACGACGCTGCAGTGCAGAGGCATCTGGGTAACCCAGGATAGGAATCTGAAGGAGTGAGTACATCGATGTAGAGAGTGATGACTGAGACATAAAGAAAAGTTGGTCTTCATCGCAAGACGCTTGGAATATATCAGTCAGAGAGTCTTGTCCCAACCACACAGGGGTAGGTGAGGCCAGAGTCCCTCCCTAACAGCTCCGTGGCTGTCCTTTCACCCCAGAAAACGCAGAGGCTCACCCACCCCCACCTTCTCAAGGGGCAATTAGGGACAGCCAGTAACCGCTGACCCAGCCAGTGGTACCCACGTTCCATGAGTGAATGGAGAACAGTACCAGGAGCACTGTGTTCCCTGTGGAGAAGGGGGTCTGTCTTCCGGAGAGAGGGTGAGCAGCTTGGACCAGTCCCCGTCAGAGTTTGGAAGACCGAGAGGATGATGGCATCGCAGAAGCTGAGGTGGGTGGGCAGCGTGGGGTTGGGGATTGACAGGCTGGAGGCTGAGAGGATGGGTCCCCCTGTGGTAAGGTCTGCACCGAGGAGGGAGAGGGGACAGTGAATGCCTTTGCAGTTTTTATTCCCCAGTGAGGTGCGCGTCTCCCCAACCAACCTTCGAGATTTAGTGAAGGGAACTCTCGTCGTGTTTAATTCCATCTCTGTTTCTCTCTGTCTGCGTGTCTCTCTCCCCCCCCCGCCCCCTTCCTTGCCTCCACCTCCCCTTCTTGCATTCTCTTCTCTTTCCCCGTCCTTACCTCCCCCCCCCTCTCTCTCTCTCTCTCTCTCTCACCACCCCCACCCCCAGGCTGCGTCAGAAGCCACACGAGTCACATTAATTGCTGCGCCCACCGGGGTGGAGACGTCATCAATCCAGGAGTTGCCCGTCACCATCCTTGCCTCCCCTACAATGGAGCAGCCCTCACTGGTGCACGTGCCTGAGAGCGGGCAGACTGAGGGCCAGGCGTCCGGGAGCCCGCCCTTGGTTTGCTCCAACCCTCCCCACGAGACGTCCGAGACCAACACCACCAATACTGCCACGACAGTCACTGCCAACATGGGCGCCAACCAGGGTAAGCGCAGGGCGGCTCGGAGACCTGGGCTGGGAAACATCGGAGCCGTCTTTCCGCCAGCTCGTGGCTGCGGGATTTCTCACGCTCCCGAATAACCTCCCCCCTCCTCTGACTCTTCCCGCAGTCCAGCCTCCGCCCACCAACGCGCAGGGCCTCCCGGAGACAGTGCACGGGGAGACCGCGACAGCGGGCACAACCAACACGGCAACCACGGTGTCTGCAGCGCAGACCGGGGCTAACACCACGGTGACACAATCTACTCCAGCTCCCGGGCCCTCCATCCCGGTAAGTGAGCGTATGGCAACAGGGTTTCCGGTCACCAAAACAATCCGTGACGTCGCGTCAGGGTCTGGTAGTCAGCGGGAGTACGGTGTTAAACATTAGCCATGGATACCACCCCCTGTGCCCATCACAAACCTTTTATAGGGTATTGATGACTCACTCCTAAATTGAGATGTTACCTGCTTCAACGGCTAACACCAGTTTAAATTGACCACATTGAGATGATGAGGCAGCTCTTGTTTGATGGTGTTACTGAACCAGCTATCTACATCAGGTTCTAAGGTTTAATCGAGAGAAACGAACCATCAAACTACTCAGCTGCCACTGTATTGCATCTGCCAGGCGATTCTTATTGTTACCGGAGAAGAATGAGTACAGGTTTATTTAGTGTAACCTAAAGAACTTGAGCAGATTGAGAGTAAAGATCCCCCATCAAACACTCCCAGGGACAGGGACAGCACGGGGTTAGAGACGGAGTAAAACTCCCTCTACACTGTCCCCCATCAAACACTCCCAGGGACAGGAATAGCACGGGGTTAGAGACGGAGTAAAACTCCCTCTACACTGTCCCCCATCAAACACTCCCAGGGACAGCACGGGGTTAGAGACGGAGTAAAGCTCCCTCTACACTGTCCCCCATCAAACACTCCCAGGGACAGGGACTGCACGGGGTTAGATACAGAGTAAAGCTCCCTCTACACTGCCCTCTCCAGGTTCTTTTGTGCTGTGAGCTGGGGTTATGTCGATGGATTTGTGATATTGATGGGACTCACTCCGGCCTCTCCTCTCGCTGCAGGGCGTGGCGAGGATATCGGAAGGCACAGACGTCACAACGTCGACGGAACAGCCCAGCCCCTCGACCGGCGAACAGCCTCTGGCCCCAGACCCAGTCTCTGGCCCCCAGTCGGCTCCAGGGGAGAAGGCAGTGCCGCCTGGCTCAACGGCAGAGAGCGGGCCCCCACTGCAGACCGGCGAGGGCACAGCAACCGAACAGCTGGCACCCCCCCAGGAGCTGATGGCGGACGCGGTGACAGGGCTGACTCCAGAAGAGCTGGCAGTCACAGCAGCTGCAGAGGCAGCCGAGCAGGCAGCTGTCTCCCAGGAGGTGCAGGCCCTTGCCCTCCAGGCTGTACTGCAGGCTGCCCAGCAGGCTGCGATGGGTAGGTACGACGAGACCCTCCCCCAATCCCCGGACCTGTCCTGTATTGCATTCAGCACTGACCCTCCGGCAGGGCGGCGCTCCCTCGGCGCTGGCCCACCGGCAGTGCGGCGCTCCCTCGGCGCTGGCCCACCGGCAGTGCGGCGCTCCCTCGGCGCTGGCCCACCGGCAGTGCGGCGCTCCCTCGGCGCTGGCCCACCGGCAGTGCGGCGCTCCCTCGGCGCTGGCCCACCGGCAGTGCGGCGCTCCCTCGGCGCTGGCCCACCGGCAGTGCGGCGCTCCCTCGGCGCTGGCCCACCGGCAGTGCGGCGCTCCCTCGGCGCTGGCCCACCGGCAGTGCGGCGCTCCCTCGGCGCTGGCCCACCGGCAGTGCGGCGCTCCCTCGGCGCTGGCCCACCGGCAGTGCGGCGCTCCCTCGGCGCTGGCCCACCGGCAGTGCGGCGCTCCCTCGGCGCTGGCCCACCGGCAGTGCGGCGCTCCCTCGGCGCTGGCCCACCGGCAGTGCGGCGCTCCCTCGGCGCTGGCCCACCGGCAGTGCGGCGCTCCCTCGGCGCTGGCCCACCGGCAGTGCGGCGCTCCCTCGGCGCTGGCCCACCGGCAGTGCGGCGCTCCCTCGGCGCTGGCCCACCGGCAGTGCGGCGCTCCCTCGGCGCTGGCCCACCGGCAGTGCGGCGCTCCCTCGGCGCTGGCCCACCGGCAGTGCGGCGCTCCCTCGGCGCTGGCCCACCGGCAGTGCGGCGCTCCCTCGGCGCTGGCCCACCGGCCGGGCGGCGCTCCCTCGGCGCTGGCCCTCCGGCCGGGCGGCGCTCCCTCGGCGCTGGCCCTCCGGCCGGGCGGCGCTCCCTCGGCGCTGGCCCTCCGGCCGGGCGGCGCTCCCTCGACGGCGCTGGCCCTCCGGCCGGGCGGCGCTGGCCCTCCGGCCGGGCGGCGCTCACTCGACGGCGCTGGCCCTCCGGCCGGGCGGCGCTCACTCGACGGCGCTGGCCCTCCGGCCGGGCGGCGCTCACTCGACGGCGCTGGCCCTCCGGCCGGGCGGCGCTGGCCCTCCGGCCGGGCGGCGCTGGCCCTCCGGCCGGGCGGCGCTGGCCCTCCGGCCGGGCGGCGCTGGCCCTGCGGCCGGGCGGCGCTGGCCCTGCGGCCGGGCGGCGCTGGCCCTCCGGCCGGGCGGCGCTGGCCCTCCGGCCGGGCGGCGCTCCCTCGGCGCTGGCCCTCCGGCCGGGCGGCGCTCCCTCGACGGCGCTGGCCCTCCGGCCGGGCGGCGCTCCCTCGACGGCGCTGGCCCTCCGGCCGGGCGGCGCTCCCTCGACGGCGCTGGCCCTCCGGCCGGGCGGCGCTCCCTCGACGGCGCTGGCCCTCCGGCCGGGCGGCGCTCCCTCGACGGCGCTGGCCCTCCGGCCGGGCGGCGCTCCCTCGACGGCGCTGGCCCTCCGGCCGGGCGGCGCTCCCTCGACGGCGCTGGCCCTCCGGCCGGACGGCGCTCCCTCGGCGCTGGCCCTCCGGCCGGGCGGCGCTCCCTCGGCGCTGGCCCTCCGGCCGGGCGGCGCTCCCTCGGCGCTGGCCCTCCGGCCGGGCGGCGCTGGCCCTCCGGCCGGGCGGCGCTCCCTCGGCGCTGGCCCTCCGGCCGGGCGGCGCTCCCTCGACGGCGCTGGCCCTCATTCTATTGGCTGCTGGTTACATGAGGCATTAGCATGATAACGGTATGGGTGGAAATCCATTACGTTGCAATACTTCTTTTGTAAGCAGTGCTGACGTATGCTGGGCTGGTTTAGGAAGGAACTTTTGTGTTTCCCTTCCAGTCTGCCGCTGTGTTCGCTTCTTTATCCGTCTGCTTTGTCCACCCTCTCCCTTCCAGGTTCCGGGGAAACGATGGAGATGCCAGATGCGAAGCAGCAACCGGCCGAGACGGATTTGGCCCAGCTGAGTGCAGTGCCCAGCGATGCCCAGCAGGCAGCGCTCCCACTGGCCGTGCTGGCTCAGCATGATCTGGCAGTCCTGGTACAACAGCAGCAGCCGCAGCAGCAACAGCCACAGCAGCTCCTGTCAGCCGGGCCCAGTCAGCCCCAGCTACCCACTGAAGCCCTGGCACCCGCAGACAGCCTCAACGACCCCTCCAGCGAGACCAACGGGCTTGGCGAGCTGGCGGTGCCCACCGTCAATGTTGGCACCCACCCGCTCCTCCCCCCAACCACCACAGAGGGTACGTGTCCGCTGTGACTAACTGATTCTCCTGTTGCCCCTGCCGAGGGTAAATGCTGCCATCTTGACCCCGGGTAGAGCCTAGCGCTACAGCCACAGGGAGAGGCTGGATAGGCTGGGGCTGTTTTCCCTGGAGCATCAGAGGCTTGAGGGGTAACCTTACAGAGGTTTATAAAATCATGACGGTGGGGGGGCATGGATAGGGTAAATAGACAAGGTCTTTTCCCCCTGGGGTGTGGGGGGGTCCAGAACTAGAGGGGCATAAGTTTAAGGTGAGATGGGGAAAGATTTAAAAGGGACCCAGGGTGCAACGTTTTCATGCATAGGGTGGTGCGTGTATGGAACGAGCTGCCAGAGGAAATGGTGGAGGCTGGTACAATTACAATGTTTAAAAGGCATCTGGCTGGCGGACATGGATAGGAAGGGTTTAGAGGGATATAGGCCAAATGCTGACAAGTGGGGCTAGATTAGGTTAGGTTAGGATATCCGGGTTGGCATGGAGGAGTTGGGCCGAATGATCTGTTTCCGTGCTGTCTGACTTAGGCCAGGGTTTAGTCTGTGGCAACAAATGTGGCGTTCCTGTTGAAGATTGTGTTATGTGGAAGGGTGTGGATAGGCGGGATCTGGGGAGGAGGGGAGATCTGATCGAGCTGTACAAAGCCACAAGACGCAAAGAGGGAGTATAGTATTCTCTCCCCCACCCAACCACCACTCAATGGCAGGCGTGTCTTCACACCAGACCGCTTAAGCTGAAGATGAGGAGAAAGTGATCGAGGGGAGTTCTGAGCCAGAGGGTGGTAGAAATATGGAATGTGCAGCTTGAGGGGTGGGTGGAGGGGAGTACTCTCGCAACATTTAAACAGCATCTGGATGAGCATTTAAACTGCCAGGGCACGGAAGGTTGTGCACAGAGTGTGGGTAAACCCAATTATTGCAGTTAGGTGTTTCTTGGTCAGCAGGGATGTGGTGGACCGAAGGGCCTGTTTTGTATGTTGTATCACTCCGGCCCTATGGGACGCTCCCCGGGGGGTTGGCATCCGTGGATTTGGTTTTGGTTTTAGGGAGGGGTGGGGGCTGTGCGTGCCACTTGACTCACCCTCTGGTCCCCTCGCCCACAGGCCTGGCACCGTCCAGCTCTCTCGCCTCTCCGCAGCCGGTCTCAGCGGCGAGCCCCAGCAAGCTGCAGGCGGCTGCGACCCTCGCCGAGGTCGCCAACGGGATTGAACCCTCGACCACGGTAAGCTGCTCACGGGGTTGGGCGGTGGGGGGGAGGCGCGACAGCACTTTGGATTTCTGGCATGCAGTGCGGCCACACCTGATCCTGTTGGGGGCTCTCGAAGCAACGTCGAGAGCAGTTTGACCTTATTGTTCACGGGGCTGGTGAAGGTCGCTGACTGTCTCGTTGCATTTTACCCCATTGGACAGTTTTGCCTCTCTGTCTCTTTCTTTGCGTTTACCTGAAAGCCGTTGCTTTTCCTGTTTTATATTGCCAGCAAGCACAGGTGACCCTTTCCCAAATCAGCGGGCAACACCAAACCTGGAAGCAATGCCAGGCTGGTTTAAAACTACAGTAGGCTGGCGAGGAATCTGAAGTGGGCTGGTGGGTGGCAGTGCAGAGACAAGTACAGGGGTGTGTTTTGGCCGGACGAGAATGGAGATTGTGTATAAAACGAAAAGGAAAGAGGGTGACACTCTGTAAGGATGGTGCAAGAGCAGAGAGAGAGACCAGTGTGCGCTTAAGGCAATAAAGTTGGAAGAGAGGGCAGTACATAAAACATAGAGTACCCTGGGCCTTACTCTCGAGGGTGAAAGTGAGGACTGCAGATGCTGAAGATCAGAGTAGAGAGTGTGGTGCTGGAAAAGCACAGCAGGAGAGGCAGCATCCGAGGAGCAGAAAAGTCGATGTTTTGGGCATAAGCCCTTCTTGGGGCGTGGAGTGCAGGAGCAAGGAGGTGATGTTGAACCTATCCAGACACACTTGTTAGACATCAG
The DNA here is from genome assembly GCF_037043375.1 of Chiloscyllium plagiosum. NCBI lineage: Eukaryota > Metazoa > Chordata > Chondrichthyes > Orectolobiformes > Hemiscylliidae > Chiloscyllium > Chiloscyllium plagiosum. The sequence goes on from NW_028270189.1 coordinate 1,824,058, forward strand.
CTGAAGTATTGTGTACAGGCACTGGGCACCGCGCTTTCGAAAGGTGGTGTAACTATTGGAGAGAGTGTGGAATTGGTCTGCGAGAACGGGCGCGGGGGTGAGACGGTTTAGTGATGAGAGACCAGGGAAGTTAGGACCGTTCTCAGAGGAGATTTGACAGGAGTGCTCAAAGTTCATGAGGGGGCTACATGGAGAATGCTGTGAGAATCTGCCCTTTCACAGGACGGTCCTGGACTCTGATAGAAGGAAAATGTGAGTGGGATTAAAATTTGCTCCAAGAAAGGCACAAATTCCTTTCCTTGAGATCCGCTACTAACCTGGTTTCCCCAGCCCACCTGCAAATTGAAGTCCCCCGTGATTATTGTAATCCTGCTTTTCTTTCATTCCTTTTTGATCTCCTGATTTATTTTCTGCCCCACACCCTGAGTATTGCTGGGAAACCTGTCCATAACTCCCATTATCGTGTGGCCCCACACAGATTCTCCACCTTTCAGCTCTACGTCATTTTTTGTTATTGAGTTAATTTTAGTTCTTATTAACAAGACAACCCTGCCCCATCGATAGGACATGTATCCTTGGATATTTAGATCCCAGCCCTGAACCCCTGGTGCCCAGGTCTCTTTAATACCCACAACATCGTCCCTGTCATTAGTTCCTATCACCAATCAGCTTATGATTTCCCTGGGATGTCACTGTTTTGTACTGGGCGCCTGATTCTGTGCTTCAGTTTATCCTGTTTTTTTAAAAAAAACCTACAAACCATTAGCCAGGGAAGAGCAAGCAAAAAGCATCTCATCCCCTTTACACTGAATTCCCACATTTCCTCAAAATTCTCTAAATGATATACTCACCCTGACCGTGCGAAGCATACAGATCCCTCAAGGCCATTAGCACTTTCTGGGATGACTTGAAATGGTTCCACTTGATCTGGGTGGGGGTCAGCTTTTACCACCCGCCCTGATTGCCCCCTCAAGAAGGTGGTGAACTGCTTTCCCAAACCACCACAGTCCATGTGGCGTAGCAGTTACAACGGGAGTTCCACCCATTGGAGCTAAAGGGGCGAACATTATCGTTCCACCCGAGGATGGTGCATGTCTGTGAGTCAGGGGATCTTGCAGGGGGTGGTGGTGTTCCCCCTGTGTCTGCTGGCACTGCCCCATCCTTCAGGGGGTAGAGCTGGTGGGTTTGGAAGGTGCTGTCAGAGGAGCCTCGGTGAGTCACAGCAGTGCATCTTGTAGACTGTGTCACAAAGCTGGTCCCTTGTTTTTTTCTAAAAGCTGTTCCTTGGCTCAAGGCGACTCTGTCCTTGATTTTTTTCAGAGGGGTAATACACCAGGCCGGGCTCCCATCAGTCTGGTTTGGTACAGGGATGGAAAGGAGTTTGAGAGGCCTTTTGTTTCAATGTAAACAGATGAGACTTCAGGTCGTGTTTTAGAAGTGACCTGTATAATGAAAGGGGTGCGGTCAGCTCTCTAGCTGAGCAGTTTTAGTTCAGTCTTGAACTGGATGGACGTTCAACATGGAGCCGTGTGGAAACTCTCTCTCTCTCTCTCTCTCTCTCTCTCTGCCCTTCAACCTGGAAGCACATGTTCCATTTACACTGGGTTTTAACGGGAGTTTGCTTTTTGGGACTGTTGTGTATATTCGGAACAGCATAATTAAGTCTGGTTTGGATAGACTGAGTTCTGTAGGGAGTTGTTATTCTGGTCTCTGTGTTTCATTGTGTAATTTTGTGATAAATCTTTGTCTGTTTTAAAATCTAGCAGTCAACCTCGCTATCTTACTCTGGGTAATTTTCACTGTACACTGACTGAAACAGATTGCAAAGTTATGAACTGGGGCTGCCTGTGTAAGAATGTTTGGAGCGGTCTGGCCTAGTCCTTAACAACAGTATATACGCTGCTGCCCCTCTGCACAGGGGGTGTTGAAGGTGGGGGTCAGTGTTTCAATCGAACAGGAGGGTGGGGCTGCTTTGTTTGGACAGTGTTCAGCTTCCCGGGTGTTGCTGGGTCTGCACACGTCCAGGCCAGTAGGATTTTGTCTCGTTGTCCTGGGATAGCAAGCTGTTGTGAGTAATGCAAAGACGGGTCCCCATCTGTGTGACACCATTTATGCAATGGGAGGCCTTTTGGAGCTGATGCTCTGAGGGAGTAGTGTGGTTGCAATACAGTGAGCAGCACCCCCCCCCCCCCCTGCTGCTCTGCTCTGCTTCTAGCTGTGTGTGTAACCAGCGTATCGCTGATGGTAAGGCAGAGGAGGAGTGTTTTGTGAGGCATTATTTTGCGGCGTGTCCCCATCTCTGGGTTTCTGGTAGCTGTCTGTCTGTCTGACTGACTGTCTCTGTCTTGCCCTCAGAAAGGGGAGGCGGCCCCTGTCACCCCGAAACCCCCCGTCAAGAAGGATACGAACCAGTGGGTCGATGTTGGTGTGATCAAGGGCACGACCACCGTGGTGACCCATTATCACTTACCACCGGACGGTTCGCCTGCCAGAGACGTAAGTCTGGGTTTCTGAGTGTGCCTGCTGTGAGACGCGGGATAAGCAATAGGCCATTCAGCCCATCGAGTCTGCTCTGATTGCCCTCGATTCGCCTTTCCCCTTAACCTTTTGATTTCTCCTCCCCCCCCCCCCCCCCCCCCTCCTCGAACCTCACTGATTTTAAAAAAAACCAGACATGACTATACTAAATGTCCCAGCCTCGACAGCCCTCTGTGGTAAAGGATTCCGCCCTCTGAGAGAGAAGATGTTCCTCCACAGCTTTCTCTGAAATGTTTTTAAGTCTTCCTGCGCACCCTCACATTTCCCCACAATGAGCTTTTACCCGCAGTGTGTAACCTGTAGATATCTGTGTGTTATCCTCACCACTTGCTTCTCCTCGCTCCCAGTTATAATTTCGCCCAGCCTCCCCTCTCGGGCAGAAGATATAAGTGCTTCGACAAATGTACTAACAGACTCCGGAACAGCTTCCCCGCTGCTACTTGACTACTGAATGGACCTCTCCGATTTCAAATCTAAGGTTGATCTCCCTCTCTCTGCACTTTCTTTGTAGCCATTAGCATTGTATTCCTCGCTGTGTTTGATCACCCTCCGATCTGTGTTATCTGTCTGTACTGCACACAAAACAAAACTCTTCACTGTTCTTAGGTTCATGTGACAATAATAAATCAAGTCAAACTTGGTATGTTCGCTTACCTCATCCACGTAAATAATCACAGCCCCACCCTGATCCCTGTGCCCCTCCATTAGATACAGCTGCTACTGCCTGTCCTAGCCAGCAGTGTAAGGGACCCCAGAGTGGGAAACAGACCGATCCTTTCCACACCTTCAACCCCAGGGGAACAGGTTAACACCACTCGGAGTCTGCCCTTCGGCCCAACAAGTCCACACTGATCCTCCAAAGAATATCCCACACAGACCCATTTCCCTATCCAGACCCATTCCCCTACCCTATTACTCTACATTTCCCCTCACTAATGCACCTAACCTACACATCTCTGAACACTATGGACAAGTTAGCATGGCCAATTCACCTGACCTGCACATCTTTGGACTGTGGGAGGAAACCGGAGCACCGGGAGGAAACCCACACTGACACTGGGAGAATGTGCAAACTCCACGCAGACAGTTGCCTGAGGCTGGAATTGAACCCGGGTCCCTGGCACTGTGAGGCAGCAGTGCTAACCACTGTGCCACCTTGTGCATCTCCCATCTCCTTTACCTCATCTCAGTGTGGCGCTCCCTCAATGCTGGCGTCAGTTCAGATTGTGATGCTCATACTCCCGGAGCCCAGTGAACCGGGAAACAGACCTGGTACCCGGTGGTGACACGGGCTGTGTGTAACCTATGTTAATTTCTCTCTCTTGTCTGTGACGGGTGTCTTTTCCCTCCCCTCCCCCTGCCCCACCCAACTTGGTTTCTCTGTTTGTTCCCTCCCCCCCCCCCCCCCCCGTGATTTCAGGATGATTCCACACCGATGCCAGACTACAGCCAGATGAAGCAGCAGGAGCTCCAGCCGGGCACTGCCTACAAGTTCCGGGTGGCGGGCATCAATGCCTGTGGGCGCGGGCCGTTCAGTGAGATCTCCGCCTTCAAGACGTGTTTGCCTGGTTTCCCGGGGGCTCCGTGTGCCATTAAGATAAGCAAGGTAAGGAGAACACTTTCCCCAGGGTCAGCAGCTCTGAAGGCTCGCAGCCGTTCCATGTGAAGGCATCATGCCCACCCTCCCCTCTGCCACCGTTCAGTACCATCGTGGCCCCTCAGATTGTCAAATCCCATCAAAGCCAGTTTCCCTTTCACAAAACCATGTTGACTCTGCCCAATTACCTTGGCTTTACTTAAGTGCCCTGTTGTAATGTCTTTGTTAGTCTGTGACATTTTCCAAACGACGGATGTTTGAGGAACTGTCGTGTAGTTTTCCTGCTGTCTATCTCCCTACATTTTTAAACAAAAGAGTCACTTTTTTGCTCAATTCCACTCTAGTGGGACTGTCCCAAATCGGAGAGAGTTTTGTACCAACGGTTTCACTTCTTGTCAGGCTCTAGGCTGAGGCTGGGATCCATCGGCCCATAGACCTAGCATTTTTACCCAATCCCTCAGTTAGGTCCTGCACCGGGAAATGTGGATTTAGAAGCTGCTTTCTGCAATCGTGACCTTCACCTTTTTTTTTGTTGTAAAAACCCGTCAGGTTCACTGATGCCCTTCAGGGAGGGAAATCCAACCTCCTAACCCAGTCTGGGCCTCTACGTGACTCCGGACCCCGCACAGTGCGGTGGTGGACTCATAACTGCCCTCTGAAAGGGGCCGGAGCGAGACCCTCTGTTTGAGGAGCATTGCCCTCGGAAAGGACACACTGACCCCCTTCCCGGGATTAGTGCACCACCACCTCCGGTATCCTTCCTGAAATATGGAGACAGACCAGTGCAATATTGCAGGTGTAATCCCTGTACGGATGGAGCGTGTTTTTCTTACTGTTGTACTTTAACCCTCATGTAATTAAGAGCAGACTGTAATTACGGTCGCTCTCAGTTGGCGATGCTCCCCATGAGTGCGGGCGACGCTGTGACAGGGGATTCACTCCTCCTCCTCCTCCCGGGCGATAGTGGGTGACACTGTGATATGGTTTCCACCCCACCCCACCCATGGGTCTTGGCGACACTGTGACGGGGATCTGCCCCCCTCCCCCCAGGGATTGTGGGCGATGCTGTGACGGGTACTCCCCCATCCCTCAGGGTCTGGGTGACACTGTGATGGTCTCCCCTTCCCCACAGCCCACCAGGAGTGTGGCCATCCCCACCTTGTCCCTGATGAGGTTCTGGTTTAAACTCCAGCTTGACCCTCTCCCCTCTGCATTCCCCCCACCCCCCCCCCCACCCGACTTCAGAGTCCAGATGGAGCCCACCTGACGTGGGAGCCGCCCTCCATGACATCGGGAAAGATTATCGAGTACTCGGTGTACCTCGCCATCCAGAGCACCCAGTCGATGGAGCTGAAACCGAGCAGCCCAGCGCAGTTGGCCTTCATGAGGGTGTACTGTGGGCCCAACCCTTCGTGCCTGGTCCAGTCGGCCAACCTGTCCAACGCCCACATCGATTACACCACCAAACCTGCCATCATCTTCAGGATAGCAGCCAGGAACGAGAAGGGGTACGGTCCCGCCACGCAGGTCAGGTGGCTCCAAGGTAGGTTCGGAAACAGCGCCTGCGTTACCCCACTCACTCTCCTCCATTATCCCCCCGCCTTCGCTCTGTCCACACACTCCCCCACCCCACACACACCCCTCCCCCCAATCCCACCACCCTGTGGCTGACTAATCCAACCCCCCTCACTCCTCCAATGACATGCAGCTCCTAGACCTATTCCACTTTCAAACCCTAACTATCCGATGCCTGGAGGAAGAACAGCTCGTCTTCTGCCTTTGGTTCCTCCAACCACACAGCATCAACATCGATCGCCTCTCTCCCCTCACTCCACCTCATCCCCCATCTGACCCTCCAACTCGGCACCGCCCTCTTGACCTCTCCATCTTCTTCCCACCTATCCACTCCACCCTCCCCTCTGACCAATCACCATCACCCCCTGGCTGCAGCTGCCTGTCGCCTTGCCAGACATTTGCACCCACCCCCACATCACTCTTTCCCCCTCAGCCGCCTTCTCCCTCCACATTCCTGATGAAGGCCTTATGCCTGAAACGTCAATTCCCCAGCTCCTCAGAAGCAGCCTGACTGGCTGTGCTTTTCCAGCGCCACACTGTTCGACTCTGATCTCCAGCATCTGCAGTCCTCACTTTCTCCTCTCTCCCTCTTTCCAAACCCCCCGCCCCCTCTCACCATTCCCCAACCTAGCCCACCCCCACTGTGTCTGTCTCTCTCTACCACAAACCAATGAGGGCACCCTGACCCTGACCCTGTCCCCTTGGTTGGCGATGCTCTGAGGGTCAATCCATTGCCTTTTTCAGAAACTAACAAAGATGGTTCAGTGGTGAAGCCAGCGGTGAAGCGATCCATCAGCTCCCCGGAAACGTAAGCACTGCATACATTTCTTCCCAGCGCTGGTGGTTTTTGCATTGGATGGGAGTCGGGGTTGTTTTAGGGGTCAGAAAAGAGGTGACTGATTGATTGATTGAATCAGAGGGTCAGCGCTGAGGGAGAGTGAGCACTGTGGGAACATCAGTGCTGAGGGAGCGGGCACTGTCGGAGGGTCAGTGCTGAGGGAGCGGGCACTGTCGGAGGGTCAGTGCTGAGGGAGCGGGCACTGTCGGAGGGTCAGTGCTGAGGGAGAGTGAGCACTGTGGGAGCGTCAGTGCTGAGGGAGAGTGAGCACTGTGGGAGCGTCAGTGCTGAGGGAGAGTGAGCACTGTGGGAGCGTCAGCGCTGAGGGAGAGTGAGCACTGTGGGAGCGTCAGTGCTGAGGGAAAGCGGCACTGTCGGAGGGTCAGCGCTGAGGGAGACTGAGCACTGTGGGACCGTCAGTGCTGAGGGAGAGTGAGCACTGTGGGAGCGTCAGTGCTGAGGGAGTGGGCACTGTCGGACAGTCAGTGCTGAGGGGAGCGGTCACTGTCGGACGGTCAGTGCTGAGGGGAGCGGTCACTGTCAGACGGTCAGTGCTGAGGGGAGCAGTCACTGTCGGACGGTCAGTGCTGAGGGGAGCGGTCACTGTCGGAGGATAAGTGCTGAGGGAGCGCCGCACTGTCGGAGGGTCAGTGCTGAGGGAGTGGGCACTGTCGGAGGGTCAGTGCTGAGGGAGAGTGAGCACTCTGGGAACGTCAGTGCTGAGGGAGTGGGCACTGTCGGAGGGTCAGCGCTGAGGGAGTGGGCACTGTCGGAGGGTCATTGCTGAGGGAGCGCCGCACTGTCGGAGGGTCAGTGCTGAGGGAGTGCCGCACTGTCGGAGGGTCAGTGCTGAGGGAGCGCGGGCACTGTCGGAGGGTCAGTGCTGAGGGAGTGCCACACTGTCGGGGGGTCAGTGCTGAGGGAGCGCGGGCACTGTCGGAGGGTCAGTGCTGAGGGAGCGCCACACTGTCGGAGGGTCAGTGCTGAGGGCGTAGGCATTGTGGGAGGGTCAGTGCTGAGGGAGTGCCGCACTGTCGGAGGGTCAGTGCAGAGAGAGTAGGCATTGTGGGAGGGTTAATGCTGAGGGAGTGCCGCACTGTCAGAGGGTCAGCACTGAGGGAGCCTGGGCACTGTCGGAGGGTCAGCGCTGAGGGGAAGTGGGCACTGTCGGAGGGTCAGCGCTGAGGGGAGGTGGGCACTGTCGGAGGGTCAGTGCTGAGGGAGAGCGGGCACTGTCGGAGGGTCAACGCTGAGGGAGTGCAGGCGCTGTCGGAGGGTCAGCGCTGAGGGACAGTGGGCACTGTTCGGCGGGTCAGCGCTGAGGGAAAGCGGCACTGTCGGAGGGTCAGCGCTGAGGGAGTGCTGGCGCTGTCGGAGGGTCAGTGCTGAGGGAGTGCCGCACTGTCGGAGGGTCAGTGCTGAGGGAGTGGGCACTGTCGGAGGGTCAGTGCTGAGGGAGAGTGAGCACTCTGGGAACGTCAGTGCTGAGGGAGTGGGCACTGTCGGAGGGTCAGCGCTGAGGGAGTGGGCACTGTCGGAGGGTCATTGCTGAGGGAGCGCCGCACTGTCGGAGGGTCAGTGCTGAGGGAGTGCCGCACTGTCGGAGGGTCAGTGCTGAGGGAGCGCGGGCACTGTCGGAGGGTCAGTGCTGAGGGAGTGCCACACTGTCGGGGGGTCAGTGCTGAGGGAGCGCGGGCACTGTCGGAGGGTCAGTGCTGAGGGAGCGCCACACTGTCGGAGGGTCAGTGCTGAGGGCGTAGGCATTGTGGGAGGGTCAGTGCTGAGGGAGTGCCGCACTGTCGGAGGGTCAGTGCAGAGAGAGTAGGCATTGTGGGAGGGTTAATGCTGAGGGAGTGCCGCACTGTCAGAGGGTCAGCACTGAGGGAGCCTGGGCACTGTCGGAGGGTCAGCGCTGAGGGGAAGTGGGCACTGTCGGAGGGTCAGCGCTGAGGGGAGGTGGGCACTGTCGGAGGGTCAGTGCTGAGGGAGAGCGGGCACTGTCGGAGGGTCAACGCTGAGGGAGTGCAGGCGCTGTCGGAGGGTCAGCGCTGAGGGACAGTGGGCACTGTTCGGCGGGTCAGCGCTGAGGGAAAGCGGCACTGTCGGAGGGTCAGCGCTGAGGGAGTGCTGGCGCTGTCGGAGGGTCAGTGCTGAGGGAGTGCCGCACTGTCGGAGGGTCAGTGCTGAGGGAGTGCCGCACTGTCGGAGGGTCAGTGCTGAGGGAGCGCCGCACTGTCGGAGGGTCAGTGCTGAGGGAGCGCCGCACTGTCGGAGGGTCAGTGCTGAGGGAGCGCGGCACTGTCGGAGGGTCAGCACTGAGGGGAGTGGGCGCTGTCGGAGGGTCAGCGCTGAGGGAGAGTGGGCGCTGTCGGAGGGTCAGCGCTGAGGGAGAGTGGGCGCTGTCGGAGGGTCAGTGCTGAGGGAGTGCCGCACTGTCGGAGGGTCAGTGCTGAGGGAGCGCGGGCACTGTCGGAGGGTCAGTGCTGAGGGAGTGCCACACTGTCGGGGGGTCAGTGCTGAGGGAGCGCGGGCACTGTCGGAGGGTCAGTGCTGAGGGAGCGCCACACTGTCGGAGGGTCAGTGCTGAGAGAGTAGGCATTGTGGGAGGGTTAATGCTAAGGGAGTGCCGCACTGTCAGAGGGTCAGCACTGAGGGAGCCTGGGCACTGTCGGAGGGTCAGCGCTGAGGGGAAGTGGGCACTGTCGGAGGGTCAGCGCTGAGGGGAGGTGGGCACTGTCGGAGGGTCAGTGCTGAGGGAGAGCGGGCACTGTCGGAGGGTCAACGCTGAGGGAGTGCAGGCGCTGTCGGAGGGTCAGCGCTGAGGGACAGTGGGCACTGTTCGGCGGGTCAGCGCTGAGGGAAAGCGGCACTGTCGGAGGGTCAGCGCTGAGGGAGTGCTGGCGCTGTCGGAGGGTCAGTGCTGAGGGAGTGCCGCACTGTCGGAGGGTCAGTGCTGAGGGAGCGCCGCACTGTCGGAGGGTCAGTGCTGAGGGAGCGCCGCACTGTCGGAGGGTCAGTGCTGAGGGAGCGCGGCACTGTCGGAGGGTCAGCACTGAGGGGAGTGGGCGCTGTCGGAGGGTCAGCGCTGAGGGAGAGTGGGCGCTGTCGGAGGGTCAGCGCTGAGGGAGAGTGGGCGCTGTCGGAGGGTCAGCGCTGAGGGAGAGTGGGCGCTGTCGGAGGGTCAGCGCTGAGGGAGAGTGGGCGCTGTCGGAGGGTCAGCGCTGAGAGAGAGTGGGCGCTGTCGGAGGGTCAGCGCTGAGGGAGAGTGGGCGCTGTCGGAGGGTCAGCGCTGAGGGAGAGTGGGCGCTGTCGGAGGGTCAGCGCTGAGGGAGAGTGGGCGCTGTCGGAGGGTCAGCGCTGAGGGAGAGTGGGCGCTGTCGGAGGGTCAGCGCTGAGGGAGAGTGGGCGCTGTCGGAGGGTCAGCGCTGAGGGAGAGTGGGCGCTGTCGGAGGGTCAGCGCTGAGGGAGAGTGGGCGCTGTCGGAGGGTCAGCGCTGAGGGAGAGTGGGCGCTGTCGGAGGGTCAGCGCTGAGGGAGAGTGGGCGCTGTCGGAGGGTCAGCGCTGAGGGAGAGTGGGCGCTGTCGGAGGGTCAGCGCTGAGGGAGAGTGGGCGCTGTCGGAGGGTCAGCGCTGAGGGAGAGTGGGCGCTGTCGGAGGGTCAGCGCTGAGGGAGAGTGGGCGCTGTCGGAGGGTCAGCGCTGAGGGAGAGTGGGCGCTGTCGGAGGGTCAGCGCTGAGGGAGAGTGGGCGCTGTCGGAGGGTCAGCGCTGAGGGAGAGTGGGCGCTGTCGGAGGGTCAGCGCTGAGGGAGAGTGGGCGCTGAGGGAGAGCGGGCGCTGTCGGAGGGTCAGCGCTGAGGGAAAGCGGGCGCTGTCGGAGGGTCAGCGCTGAGGGAGAGCGGGCGCTGTCGGAGGGTCAGCGCTGAGGGAGAGCCGGCGCTGTCGGAGGGTCAGCGCTGAGGGAAAGCGGGCGCTGTCGGGGGGTCAGCGCTGAGGGAGAGCGGGCGCTGTCGGGCGGTCAGCGCTGAGGGAGAGCCGGCGCTGTCGGACGGTCAGCGCTGAGGGAGAGCGGCACTGTCGGTGGGTCAGCGCTGAGGGAGAGCGGGCACTGTCGGAGGGTCAGCGCTGAGGGAGAGCGGGCACTGTTCGGAGGGTCAGCGCTGAGGGAGAGCCGGCACTGTTCGGAGGGTCAGCGCTGAGGGAGTGGGCACTGTCGGAGGGTCAGTGCTGAGGGAGAGCGGGCACTGTCGGAGGGTCAGCGCTGAGGGAGAGCCGGCGCTGTCGGAGGGTCAGCGCTGAGGGAGAGGGCACTGTCAGAGGGTCAGCGCTGAGGGAAAGCGGCACTGTCGGAGGGTCAGTGCTGAGGGAGAGCGGGCACTGTCGGAGGGTCAGCGCTGAGGGAGAGCGGGCGCTGTCGGAGGGTCAGTGCTGTTCTCCCGCACTCTCAGCATCTTCTCTTCTGTTTCAGAAAATCATCAAACGTGCCGAAGAAGACAAAAGCGGATGGCCAGTGAATTTTGTATTTTCTCGGATCATGCCCTCCTGTCCCGCACTGCCCTCCCCTACCCTCCACCTCCCACTCCATACACAAATGGAACAAGAGACCCTGGGATCGTGCTGAGGGGCATTTTAATTCTCCCCCCAACCCCCACCCCATACCGATGAGCCACATCTTGCGCCTTTGTGTAGGCCGTGACTGGACACTTCTCCTGGAAGCAGTAATCTACCCACGGATCGGGCAAGGATTGGACTGGACAGGACCGGGAGTTGTTTCTATTTCTGAACACCAGTGAAAACCTGACTCAAACTCCCTTGCCCCCTCAAACCCCTCCCTACTCCCCCCACCCCAAAGCCCTGCCAGCTCCCTCATTGTCAAACCCCCCTCAGAGCGACAGGAAGGGGAGTTGCGGATGGAGACCTGGGTGTGTCATACCACAGGAAGCATTGCCTCGCCCCACCATGTGCGTGGAGCTAGCAGAGAAGAATATCGTTTTGTTTTTTTTTATAAATATATATATATATAGGTGTAAAACAGCGCGAGAATTTTAGTTTACGGAATTGTTCCCGGGTTCACTCACTCGTGATGAGGAGTTGCTGAGGAGGGACTGGAACGCTGTCCAGAGACATCCCCCACTCCCCGAACAGGAGCTCTCCGAGAAAGAGCTGCTGGTTTCCCATCAAACCGCTACATTCTGGGTCCTAACATAGGACGTGTAACCCTTTGGTCTGTTCATCCCTACCCTCTGTGCTCCCTGTCCCATTCTGTCTCCATCTCTGTGTCTGTGCCTCACTCTGTCTCTCCTCCTCTGCCTCCCGCACTCTGTCTCTCCGTCTCTTCCCCCTCTGCCTCCCCGCTCTGTGTCTTCCCCTCTTACCCCCCTGTTCGCCTCTAAGCTGGGGAGAGATGAGCGTGAATCAAACTGTTTGACTGAGAGATGTTTTTAAAGCTGATTTGGCTGCCTCTGTGTTGTCCCCTCCCAGTTCCTCCTCGGAGCCCCCTAACATGAAGATAATGGTCTGATGATCTGTTGGTACTCCTTGGAGCGAGTTTCCTTTTTTTTTGTAGGACTCCAATGATGTTTGTATTGTGTAGCTTTGTGTCGACATTTTTTTTTCCCTTTTTACATATGAAAACCAGTATTTGAAATAGACGTTTTGGTGGTTGTGGTAAGACTTTCCATTTCTACTTTAGCAACATTGGGCACCGCTGGCAAGGCCTCATCCGTTCTGGCCCCAGTACCATCTGGGTGAGCCCTTAGAACTTGTTTATTGGCCACAGACAGTATTTCGATGCCCCCAGCCCCTTCCTCCCCCTGGGCATTTTTGCCCAGCCATTTTGAAGCATTGCACTGGAGGGCAATTTTGAAAACTCTGGCCATCCCAGCGCCACATCTGTGTTGGCAGGCTCCCTGAGGGTATGGGCACGTGTAGCTACATCCCATCATCCAGCTCCCAGCTAACCGTAATCTCTGCTGTTGAGGTGTTGATGAGCTTCCTGAACCATCCTGTGCTGGGCCATGCTGGTGTTGGGGAGGTCCGTATTCCTAGGATCTTTACCTGCATCATTACCTGGGCCAAGCGTTTACTGTCCATCCCTAACTGCCCCTCCAGAAGGCGGGGGTGACCCACTCCAGACCCTGTGTGGTGTAGGGACAGCCCACACAGTGCCCTGAGAGAGAGGGAGTTACAGGAATCTGAACACGGTCACACTAAAGGAACAGCCCATACTGTTCTGTTCCTCCCCAATCCTCGTGGGGTGGGGGCGTAGAGGTGGTGGGCCTGGAAGGTGCTGTCAGAGGAGCCTCTAAGAGATGCTGCAGTGCATCTTGCAGACGATACACTGCTGCCCCTCTGCATCAGGGCTGGAGGGAGGGGGTGTTGAAGGTGGGGCTCAGCGTGTCGATCGAACAGGAGGGGTGCTGCTTTGTCCTGGGTGGTGTTGAGCTTCTCAAGTGTACCCATCCAGGCAAGTGGAGATTATTCCCTCACCCTCCTGACTTGTGCCTTGTCGATGGTGGGACAGGCCTTGGGGGAGAGTCAGGAGGGGAGTTCCTCACTGCAGGATTCCCAGCCTCTGACCTGGAAGCCTCTTTGCTGTCCAATCGCCCCCACCCCCTCAAAAACCCTAATTTTGAGAAAGTGGGAGGGAAGAATCTACATATGAGACCACTCAGCCCTTCTAGCCTGCTCTGTCATTCAAAATGGTGGCTGGTCTGATTACTGCCCCATAACGTTTATCGTGAATCTATCTACCTCTGCCTCAAATGTTGAAAGGCTGTGCAACTTGACGCTATCAGATCATTAGCAAATGATGTTTTTTTTAATGTCCTGTTAAATTTACTGAAAGTATGTGTGGTTCGCAATTCATTCAGTGCAATGGATGTACCCCTTTTATTCTCTCCTCTGGCTCTGAACTGTCTCCCTCTGTCCCAGAGCTGTGCATTTTCCTGCTGTTGTGAAGTGCTGCCTGGGTTTGATGTCTCTAAGTTGTGACAGTGTGAGAGACTGACCTGCCTGCTTCAGGATAGCAAGGTGCAGTCTGCTGTGCTTAGTCAGACCCTGCTTTCTGCGTGCAGCTCAGGGGATATAGTCCGTGCTCAGGAACCATTCTCTGAAACCGTTACGACGTGACTCATTTACCCAATTGGTGCAGACACCTCCAATTCTGCAACCCCAGCCCTCCCATACCCTGCTGTTTCGTTTCCGAAAACAAATTAATATTATTCACCATAACCCCTCCCGACGGAGATCACAGGTCTCCCATCCACTGTGTTAATTTCCAAGTGGATTTATTTGGCATTGTTGTGCAGGGCCAATCCCTCTTCCCAGACCTGGACTTCTCTAAACCTGTTGGGGGTTGAGTGCCGAGGGTGTGGGATGTTAATAGAGGGACCGTGTTTCCAGATGAAACAGTGTAGGAAGACTGTGTGCCTCTCAGGTGGACAGGAAGATCCCTGAGAACCATTTCTGGAAGAGTTTGCCAATTTACTGAGCCCGAATCGCTCACCGGAAGCTACCTTTGCACAAACTGGTTGCTGTTTCCCATCCAATACCATGAGTATGCCGTGGGCTGCATGGTTCTTTGGACGTTTCACCAGCATTGTCCTGTGTCGGAACCCTCACTTTTTCACTCTCTGAGCTTTGGGAGCTCGGTCCAGGCTAGAGCAGGTTTCAGCAGCCTTCGTGGGAGAGACTGCCACCAGAATGGGGCAGGCCTGAGGGGCTGAATGACCTTCTCCTTTCATTGGAACAAGGAGATTTGTTTGGATTTACACCAGCAGGGAGCAAGCAACGATCAAGAGACTTTAGTGTGAACTCATCAGGGGTTTTGTGTTGTTTTTTTCCCCTTCATGGAATGGGAGTGTTGCTGACCAGTCCCATTGCCCAGAGGGCAGTAAGGGGTCAACCACATTGCTGTGGGTCTGGAGTCACATATTGGCAGAGCAGGTAAGGACAGCAGTTTCCCTCCCTAAAGGACATTAGTGAACCAGGTGGGTTTTTCTGACAATTGACATTGGATTCATCGCTGGACTCGTAATTTCAGATTCTTTTTATTGAATTCAAATTCCACCACCTGCCAAAGTGGGGTTCGAACCTGGCTGCCCAGAACATCGCCTGCGGACCTCTGGACTAACAACTGTTTTGGTTTTAGTGTTCTCCATTCTAGTTAGTCTTTAAGTTAGCAATTATTGAAGTGAATGAGCGGATCCCAGCAACTATCATGAGGGGACAGTGAACAGGCAAAGACAGGAGCTGAGGCACAGGGCAAGTCGTCAGCGGAGGAGGGCCGAGTGTTCGGGCTCTGCCTGGAGATTGAGGCCATGCCTGCGAGGGAGGAAGGACCGAGAGGCAAGGGAGCACAGCTGAGTCCACACGCCAGCGAAGGCAAACGGGTCCGGGAAGCAGAGCTGCCTTGGGTTCAGCCGCAAGCACACGTCCTCTGCCCTGTCTCTTCATCTGGCGTCAACTGAATCTGGTCAAATTGGTCCGAGATCTGGTCCTCACTTCTCAGCTGTGGGAGAATTGACAGGACTCTGAATCAGAGTGAACCATGCCACCACATCTATTCTGCCCATCTATTCAATGCTAGTGCTGGCATGCCCCACTCCACTAATTCCATATTCCTCCATCTTACCCTCCCTTGTGTGTTTATCCAGAATCTCCAACCTTAAACACATTGACACAAATACCCATCTATTTCCCATGTTCAATTCTCCAAACTCACCTTCCAAAGGACTGACCCACATTTTTATTAAGTGTTTATAGACTCTCTCGCTATCTGTTCTTGTATTTCTGACTAGCTTTCTGTCCTATTCAAATTCTGTGCCCCACCAAAATCTTGGTTATTCTTTCCCGTTTATGAAATAACAAATCTAATCCTCTGACCCAACACCCTTCGGCACCATCTAAGTTGGTTCTTTTTAAGGTTTGCGTTCTCTTTCTGGTTAACCACGGATAGTGGGTTGGTCCTTGCGTCTTTTCCGTGCTTGTCGGGAGGTCACTCCACCTCAGCTGACCCATCCTGGGGTCTGACAGGAAATTCGACCTCCAAACACACCACACCGGACGTGTAGGGAGGGATGGTGTGCGATGCACTGGTATTTGGCAGCGGGAACCCAGGACCATTATTCTTTTGACTCAGATAAGACTCCTCCACCCAACCTCGGGAAACCTTTTCACACCCCCTGGGACCTTACCCGCTTCAATGCGAGCCTTACGCCCTCTCGAAACGCCGCCTCCACGTTCAGGGCTTCCTTGGCACTGGTCTCGATGTACTTTAGATGGTGGGCGCTGCACCAATCCTCCGCCCGCTTTGAGACGACCTGCCGAGCGAGTGTGATTAGCAACAGGAGGGGAATAGATCCAAGATTCCCAGAGAATCCCTTACACCCCTCCCTCCACAGCTCACAAAGACTCTTGACTTTACGGAAGAGGAGAAAGGGGATTGTAGAGAGAGGAGGGGATTCCTACTGGGGGGTGGGAGGGTCTTCCAAGGAGATCTGAGGGGCAAGGTATTTACAGTGGTAGGAGTCTTTCAGGGTGGTGGAGGAAACCGATATGACACAGGTATCTAAAGGACTCTTCGATATGCACATGAATATGCAAATGGACCAAGGGCAGGCAGAAGGGATGAGTTTAATTTGGTGTCATGTTTGACACAACATCGTGGGCCAAATGATCCGTTCCTATGCTGTACTGTTCTATGTCCTACATCCTGCCTTCAAACAGCTCTGGTACCATCATAAACTTTGGTTTAAAGCTTTTTTAAGATACCTGTACTAGCTGAGGGACTGTGGGCTGCATTTGTAGAGGTGTTCTGTACAGGTATATTTGAGGAACTTGTACTGAACCTTTTCAATATTGTCAGTTCTGTCAAAGACTCCACTGTAAGGCTTTCTTCACAAACCTTCCACACTGCCAGAAAATTCCTGAAGGGCTTATGCCCGAAATGTCGATTCTCCTGCTCCTTGGATGCTGCCTGACCTGCTGTGCTTTTCCAGCACACCACACTCTCGGTACCAGAAGGATGTGGATGCTTTGGGGAGGGGACAGAAATGGTTTACCAGAACGTTGCCTGGTATGTGGGATTTTTAGCTATGAGGAAAGGTTGAATAGCCTGGGTTTGTTTTCACTGGAGGTTGAGGGGTGACCTGATAGAAGTTTATAAGATTGTGAATGGCATAGATAGAGTGGAAAGTATGAGGCTTTTCCCCGGGGTCAATGACCAGGGACAAAGGTTCAAGATGTGAGGAGGGGACAGGTTGAAAAGAGATGTGCAAGGCAAGTTTTCTAACAAAGGGTGGTGAGGGCCTGGAATGCACTGCCAGAGGTGGTGTGGAAGCAGACACAACAGCAACATTCAGGAAGCACATGAATAGGGAAGGAATAGCGGGATATGGATCCTGTGCGTGAAGACAGTTTTGGTATGCAAGGGGAAAATGTGTCAGCGCAGGCTTGGAGGGCCGAAGGGCCTGTGCTCGTACTGTATTGGTTTTTATCAGTGTCCTTGTGTGACACGGTATTTCAAACTTTACGTTGTTTTTTTAAATCTTCTGAGCAAAAACTGACCTCAGCAGCCCAGCTATGACTTTAACTTTGATTCCTATGGATAACGTTGTTTCACTTGGCGTCTGGTTGGTGTTCCTGAAAACCATGACTTTATCGAGCAGACTACAATACGATAGAAGCAAGTGAAAGCCAGAAAGAGAGATTCTTCACCCTCCACTGAGAGAGAATCTACCGGACAAGGACAAGCCTGTGACCTGCCAAATACAACCTTCATCTGAGAGATGAGGCTGTTCTGTGCAGCATGTACAGTTGAATAGCTGGTGGCGTGTGCCAGAAGGTTAGTGTACAGACAAGCCACCCAAATATTTGGTGAGAGTGTGTCTAAGGGAGATGCGGGGTGTTGTGGTTCACTGCTGGGGTGGGAGGGTGGTGTATTTTGCGTAAACCTTACCTCGCTGCTGCTGCTCCTTAGGTCAGTCTTGTTCCCAACGACGAGGAACGGGAAGCTGTCTGGGTCCCTGGGGTCAGCCTGGAGCAGGAACTCATTCCGCCAGCTGTCCAGCGCCTTGAAGGAAGCCTCCGAGGTCACGTCGAACACCAGTACACAGCAATCCACGGCTCTGTACAGGACTGAGCCCAGTGAGTGGAAACGCTCAGTGCCGGCTGTGTCCCAGAGCTAGGGAGCGGGGTAAACATTGATTGTAGAAACCCTGACTGAGATCCATTCACCCCTCATTCTACAGAACCACCCCCAACCCATCTGACGAAGCCATTTGGCCCTTCCAATCCAGGTTGGTATTCCTGCTCCACGTGAGCTGCCTCCCACCCACTGGTACACATCCCCTCACCCATAACACCTTCCATCACTCTGTCCCCCTCGTGTGATCATTCCTGTACCCCCCCCCCCCCCCCCCCCCCAAAGGCTTGGATACAATTCCACTGAACCACTTAGAATCATAGAGGTGTACAGAACTCATCCACGCCGACCAGATATCCTACAATAATCTAGTCCCATTTGCCACCACTTGGCCCATATCCCTCTAAACTCTTCCTATTTGTATACCTATCCAGCTGCCTTTTAAATTAGATTAGATTACTTACAGTGTGGAAACAGGCCCTTCAGCCCAACAAGTCCACACCAATCCACCCAGACCCATTCCCCTACATTTAACCCTTCACCTAACACTATGGGTAATTTCCCATGGCCAATTTTGGAGTGTGGGAGGAAACCCACGTAGACACGTTGTTCCAGCCTCCACCACTTCCTCTGGCAGCTCATTCCATACACATACCACCCCTCTGTGCAATAAAGTTGCGATTTAATCAAGAGAACAATCCCAATAAAAAAAACAATCAAGACAGAATACACTCTCCTCACCAATGAAGATTTACAGCAAGGCTATGCTGTGGGACAAATCCCATATTCTCCCCATGGGAGCAATTCCACACTCTCTGGGGAAAGGCCTCCAGCCCCTACACTCCTCCTGAAAGTGACACCTCCTCCAGAACTCTCCTCCATCTGTCACCTCTGACCCCTACATCCCCTCCTCCAGCCCCCTTGTTCCCTCCTGCAGCCCCTGTGCCCCCTCCCTGTCTCTTCCTCTTCCTATAGTCCATCTGCCCCCTCCCTATCTCTGTCCCCTCCTCCAGCCCCCTTGTCTCCTCCCTGTCTCTGTCCCCTCCTATGGCTCTCTGAAATCTCTCTGCTTTTCCAGTTCCAGCCCCTTGAGCAATCCCCACATTCCTGTTCAGCCATTGGCGGCTGTGCCTGATGGAGGGGTGGAAGGTGGTCCCTTGAGCTCTGGCCGGGGCAGGGTGAAGGGGGAAAGTGTCTTTTGCTGTCACAAACCTGGACGCAGATGTTTTTACCGTCAACGATGAAGAAGTGGCTGAGGAAATCTGCTCCGATGGTGGCCTTGTACTGATTGGTGTAACGCTTATTCACATATTGGTTCATGAGGGATGATTTCCCCACCCTAAAACACACCAAAGACAGGGTCAATGAATACTTCAGAAGGCCCTTTGCCCCTTGTATCTGCTGGCCTGTCATTTCCATCCACAGATGCGGAATGTTCCAATAAACATGTTTCAAACACAGCATGGAAACAGACCCTTCGGTCCAAATTGTCCATGTTGACCAGATTTCCTTGTACACCTTTCTTATTCAGGTACCTGTCCAAATGCCTTTCAAATATTGCCACTGTCTCCGCATCTACCACTTCCTCTGGCACTTCATTCAATTCACTCAGAACACACTGAAAGATTTGGCTCTCGGGTCCCTTTTAAATCTTTCTGCTCTCACCTTAAACATACGCCTTCTAGTTTTGGACTCTCCGACCCTAGGGAAGAGGTTTATCCTCCGTCTGGAGAACTGCAACCTGTAACCATCAGGGTCCCAATCACCGTCACCTCATGCTCATTGACTACACTCTCTCCTGGTCCATTTCCTCCAGCCCCTACACCCCCTCCCTATCTCTGTCACCTCCTACACACCCTCCCTATCTGTCACCTCTCTATCTCTATCACCTCCTCCAGCCCCTATACTCTTCCCTATCTCTGTCACCTCCCCCATCTGTGATCTCCTGCAGCCCTTATCCTACCTCTCTGACTCTTTTTTCTCTCTCCTCATTAAGGTGGTCATTGATGGTAGAGCTTTTGGTCACCTCTCCTACTATCTCCGTCTGTGGCTTCTGTTTTGATCCACACTCCTGTAAGCAACTTAGGGCCTTTTAAGTACAGGAAAGGTATTACACAAATCTGTTAAATCATAGTGTTACTGGATAAAACACAGCAGACTGAAGAATCATTCTGTAACAACTAGAATCTTGCAGAAAAGAGAGACCAAATCTCAGCCACTATTAGGAGTTTAAACTTCAGATGATAAGACCATTGTCAGTGCATGCAGCATTGCCATGGTAGGGGCTATGGGTTCCTCAACCTCCTGGTGAATTCTGAAAAGGTGATCTTAAATGCTTTGTTCAGGGGAGGTGCTGATACAACTGAGATTGGTTAGCAAATAGCTCACAGATGGTAACCTGATATACAATGTGTTGGAGTTTCCTGGTCTGTAGGTGTGTGTCGTGAGAGGAACAGCCTCAGAGGTGGATGACATTTAGGAGGATGGGTAGGGTGAGGGTTGCCTATTAAAGGGGATGTCCCCATCCGACGGAACAGTAATCATAGAATCCCGATAGTGTGGAAAAACAGGCCATTTGGCCCATCCTACCCAGAATTGCCCAGAAGGACGACCTTCAGGTGAACAGTCTTTGCCATTTTCTCCTGGGATGTTGTGGAATCGGAGTTCTGAAACAGAGAATGGGATACACGTTACCAGGCATCACAGGACTGGTTGGTTCAAGGGGGTGTAGTGGTAGAGTCACCAGGAACCATGGGGAGACACAGGTTCAAATCCTACCACAGCCTGTGGTGGAATTTAAATTCAACTGGTTAAAAACCAGGAGCTACTCTCAGTGATGACAATGGACGTCAATTCATGTAAAAATCCATCAAGTTCACTAATGTCTTTGTAGACAGGGAAACCTGCTGTTCTTACCCAGTCTGGGATGACCTGACTCCAGACTCACATGGATTAGCATGACCTGACTCCAGACTCACATGGATTAGCATAGGTGAGCAATGTAGTTCTGACCGGGGATGCCCATGTCCCATGAAAGAATAATGAGGAAAAAAACAATATTGTTGGTCGTTTGTGGGATCTGGGTATTGGCTGCCATCTTTACCCAGTTAAGGAGGTTTCTTTTGGAAAACAATTGTGATGTTCCCGGAAGGTGACAGGGAACTTCTTGTCCAGAGATTTTCAGGAACTCCAAAGCATCACAGAACCATCACCCCCCCCACCAATGAAATCATCTTTCCCAAAGTGGTCTCTTCTCCCTTAACGTGGAAAATCGCCACAGCTCGATTTTCTCACAGTAAGTTCCCACCAAAAGCCAGTGTGACAGTAACCCAGAAGGTATGTTTATTTACCAGTGCTAATTGAGGGATCAACACTGAGACATTTGGAAGTATTCCTTTCGCACAGCACCCACCACCCCACCCCCTCCCAAACATGTTCAAAAATAGGGTTATGGAAACTATAGGTTCTCTTCAGACACTTGACTGAAAGGTGGCTTTCCCTGACCATGCGGCGCTCCCTCAGCACTGACCCTCTGACAGTGCCCACTCCCTCAGCACTGACCCTCTGACAGTGCCCACTCCCTCAGCACTGACCCTCCGACAGTGCCCACTCCCTCAGCACTGACCCCCCGACAGTGCGGCGCTCCCTCAGCACTGACCCTCCGACAGTGCCCACACCCTCGACACTGACCGCTTGACAGTGCGGCGCTCCCTCGGCACTGACCCCCCAACAGTGCGGTGCTCCCTCAGCACTGACCCTCCGACAGTGCCCACTCGCTCAGCACTGACCCTCTGACAGTGCCCAGTCCCTCAGCACTGACCCTCCGACAGTGCCCACTCCCTAAGCACTGACCCTCCGACAGCGCCCACTCCCTCAGCACTAACCCTCTGACAGTGCGGCGCTCCCTCAGCACTGACCCTCCGACAGTGCGGCGCTCCCTCAGCACTGACCCTCCGACAGTGCGGTGCTCCCTCAGCACTGATACTCCGACAGTGCGGCGCTCCCTCAGTACTGACACTCCGACAGTGCGGCGCTCCCTCAGTACTGACCCTCCGACAGTGCCCACTCCCTCAGCACTGACCCTCCGACAGTACCCACCCCCTCAGCACTGACCCTCTGACATGTGCGGCAATCCCTCAGCTGTGACCCTCCGACACTGCCCACCCCCTCAGCACTGACCCTCTGACAGTGCGGCACTCCCTCAGCACTGACCCTCTGACAGTGCAGCACTCCCTCAGCACTGACCCTCTGACAGTGTGGCACTCCCTCAGCACTGACCCTCTGACAGTGCGGCACTCCCTCAGCACTGACCCTCTGACAGTGCGGCACTCCCTCAGCACTGACCCTCTGACAGTGCGGCACTCCCTCAGCACTGACCCTCTGACAGTGCGGCACTCCCTCAGCACTGACCCTCTGACATGTGCGGCAATCCCTCAGCTGTGACCCTCCGACACTGCCCACCCCCTCAGCACTGACCCTCTGACAGTGCGGCACTCCCTCAGCACTGACCCTCTGACAGTGCAGCACTCCCTCAGCACTGACCCTCTGACAGTGTGGCACTCCCTCAGCACTGACCCTCTGACAGTGCGGCACTCCCTCAGCACTGACCCTCTGACAGTGCGGCACTCCCTCAGCACTGACCCTCTGACAGTGCGGCACTCCCTCAGCACTGACCCTCTGACAGTGCGGCACTCCCTCAGCACTGACCCTCTGACAATGCAGCACTCCCTCAGCACTGACCCTCTGACAGTGCGGCGCTCCCTCAGCACTGACCCTCTTACAGTGCGGCGCTCCCTCAGCACTGACCCTCTTACAGTGCCCACTCCCTCAGCACTGACCCTCTGACAGTGCGGCACTCCCTCAGCACTGACCCTCTGACAGTGCGGCACTCCCTCAGCACTGACCCTCCGACAATGCGGCGCTGCGTCAGCACTGACCCTCCGACAGTGCCCACTCCCTCAGCACTGACCCCCCGACAGTGCCCACTCCCTAAGCACTGACCCTCCGACAGCGCCCACTCCCTCAGCACTGACCCTCCGACAGTGCCCACTCCCTCAGCACTGACCCCCCGACAGTGCCCACTCCCTAAGCACTGACCCTCCGACAGCGCCCACTCCATCAGCACTGACCCTGTGACAGTGCGGCACTCCCTCAGTATCGACCCTTCAACCCCTAAAGAAAATTGGTGAACCAGATGAGTCCTTACAATGGGTTCGAGTCCAACATAAAAACAGATCTTGACCATGAAACCAATGACCTAAAATGTTAACTGGTTCGCTGGGTACATAGTCTAGTGCCAACACTACTCAGAGGAGGAAAGTGAGGACTGCGGATGGATGCTGGAGATCAGAGCTGAAAATGAGCCCTTCCTGAAGAAACGTCGATTCTCCTGCACCTTGGATGCTGCCTGACCTGCTGCGCTTTTCCAGCAACACATTTTCAGCCAACACTACGCAGCCAGTCTTGTTTATTCATGATAGAGGGGAGACAGAAACATTTGCAAACAAACACTTCTCTTTGCAAACTGCATTAAAATTACTTCGTTGCAACATTACACAACTCAGCTGCGGATACGTGTCTCTTGTTGTCACAGACACGACCAAACCTTAGTAAATTATAAAATACAGGCAAACATTGCCCTGCTGCACAGTCTCTTCGAACCAACTCTCAACTCAAAGATTTTTTCAAAAATTGACAAGAACTGGCCCCTCAGCCCGAGGTTGATTAACAGAAGCTGTAAAAGATGACGGAAAACTCCAGGGCCTATCAATATAAAGTTTTTGTACTGATTGACGTTGAAAACAAACCGATTTTTTTTTTGGAAATAGTTTAAATGAGAAAAAGGGGAACGTTTGCACCTTACCCACCCTGTCGCAGGCACAAATACAAACTTCTCGCTTTGAAAGCCCCAACTTCACTCCGAAGTGGCCAAGTTTTCAGGGACTTTTTGCTACTTCCTTGTTTGCCACCAGCCTCTGGGAGGTGCTTTCGTTTGTTGCTGAACGCTCCCTGAGGCTCTGGCTCTGAAGATCTGTTGTTTCCCAGCAGCGTAAGGCTCCATTCTGGGTGAGATCTGGACCGTACCTGCAACAGCCCCATTCCCTGGGATATGGGACAGGGAGCGGAATTAAACTTAACACATTCTCTCAGTGTCTCTTCAAAAGGTGCAACTTCCAAACTACAACTCAAACTCTCTGTCCCCTCCTCCAGCCCCTACACCCCCTCCCTCTGTCCCCTCATCCACCCTCTCCCTATCTCTGTCCCCTCCTCCAGCCCCTACACCCCCTCCCTATCTCTGTCCCCTCCTCCAGCCCCTACACCCCCTCCCTATCTCTGTCCCCTCCTCCAGCCCCTACACCCCCTGCCTATCCCTGTCCCCTCCTCCAGCCCCTACACCCCCTGCCTATCTGTCCCCTCCTCCAGCCCCTACACCCCCTCCCTATCTCTGTCCCCTCCTCCAACCCCTCCCTATCTCTGTCCCCTCCTTATATCTGTCCCCTCCTTATATCTGTCCCCTCCTCCAGCCCCTACACCCCCTCCCTATCCCTGTCACCTTCTCCAGCCCCTACACCCCCTCCCTATCTCTGTCCCCGCCTCCAGCCATTACACCCCCTCCCTATCTCTGTCACCTCCTCCAGCCCCTACACCCACTCCCTATCTCTGTCCCCTCCTCCAGCCCCTACACACCCTCCCTATCTCTGTCCCCTCCTCCAGCCCCTACACCCCCTCCCTACCTGTCCCCTCCCTCCCTATCTGTCCCCTCCTCCCCTCTCCATCTGTCCCCTCCTCCACCCCCTCCCTATCTCTGTCCCCTCCTCCACCCCCTCCCTATCCCTGTCCCCTCCTCCACCCCCTCCCTATCCCTGTCCCCTCCTCCACCCCCTCCCTATCCCTGTCCCCTCCTCCAGCCCCTCCCTGTCCCCTCCTCCAGCCCCTACACACCCTCCCTATCTGTCCCCTCCTCCAGCCCCTCCACCCCCTCCCTATCTGTCACCTCCTCCAGCCCCTACACCCCCTCCCTATCTGTCCCCTCCTCCAGCCCCTACACCCCCTCCCTATCTCTGTCCCCTCCTCCAGCCCCTACACCCCCTCCCTATCTCTGTCCCCTCCTCCAGCCCCTACACCCCCTCCCTATCTCTGTCCCCTCCTCCAGCCCCTACACCCCCTCCCTATCTCTGTCCCCTCCTCCAGCCCCTACACCCCCTCCCTATCTCTGTCCCCTCCTCCAGCCCCTACACCCCCTCCCTATCTCTGTCCCCTCCTCCAGCCCCTACACCCCCTCCCTATCTCTGTCCCCTCCTCCAGCCCCTACACCCCCTCCCTATCTCTGTCCCCTCCTCCAGCCCCTACACCCCCTCCCTATCTCTGTCCCCTCCTCCAGCCCCTACACCCCCTCCCTATCTCTGTCCCCTCCTCCAGCCCCTACACCCCCTCCCTATCTCTGTCCCCTCCTCCAACCCCTACACCCCCTCCCTATCTCTGTCCCCTCCTCCAGCCCCTACACCCCCTCCCTATCTCTGTCCCCTCCTCCAGCCCCTACACCCCCACCCTATCTCTGTCCCCTCCTCCACCCTCTCCTTATCTCTGTCCCCTCCTCCAGCCCCTACACCCCCTCCCTATCTCTGTCCCCTCCTCCAGCCCCTACACCCCCTCCCTATCTCTGTCCCCTCTTCCAGCCCCTACACCCCCTCCCTGTCTCTGTCCCCTCCTCCAGCCCCTACACCCCCTGCCTATCCCTGTCCCCTCCTCCAGCCCCTACACCCCCTGCCTATCTGTCCCCTCCTCCAGACTCTACACCCCCTCCCTATCTCTGTCCCCTCCTCCAGCCCCTCCAACCCCTCCCTATCTCTGTCCCCTCCTTATATCTGTCCCCTCCTCCATCCCCTACACCCCCTCCCTATCCCTGTCACCTCCTCCAGCCCCTACACCCCCTCCCTATCCCTGTCACCTTCTCCAGCCCCTACACCCCCTCCCTATCTCTGTCCCCGCCTCCAGCCCCTACACACCCTCCCTATCTCTGTCCCCTCCTCCAGCCCCTACACCCCCTCCCTACCTGTCCCCTCCCTCCCTATCTGTCCCCTCCTCCCCTCCCCATCTGTCCCCTCCTCCACCCCCTCCCTATCTCTGTCCCCTCCTTCACCCCCTCCCTATCCCTGTCCCCTCCTCCACCCCCTCCCTATCCCTGTCCCCTCCTCCACCCCCTCCCTATCCCTGTCCCCTCCTCCAGCCCCTCCCTATCCCTGTCCCCTCCTCCAGCCCCTACACACCCTCCCTATCTGTCCCCTCCTCCAGCCCCTCCACCCCCACCCTATCTGTCACCTCCTCCAGCCCCTACACCCCCTCCCTATCTGTCCCCTCCTCCAGCCCCTACACCCCCTCCCTATCTCTGTCCCCTCCTCCAGCCCCTACACCCCCTCCCTATCTCTGCCCCTCCTCCAGCCCCTACACCTCCTCCCTATCTCTGTCCCCTCCTCCAGCCCCTACACCCCCTCCCTATCTCTGTCCCCTCCTCCAGCCCCTACACCCCCTCCCTATCTCTGTCCCCTCCTCCAGCCCCTACACCCCCTCCCTATCTCTGTCCCCTCCTCCAGCCCCTACACCCCCTCCCTATCTCTGTCCCCTCCTCCAGCCCCTACACCCCCTCCCTATCTCTGTCCCCTCCTCCAGCCCCTACACCTCCTCCCTATCTCTGTCCCCTCCTCCAGCCCCTACACCCCCTCCCTATCTCTGTCCCCTCCTCCAGCCCCTACACCCCCTCCCTATCTCTGTCCCCTCCTCCAGCCCCTACACCCCCTCCCTATCTCTGTCCCCTCCTCCAGCCCCTACACCCCCTCCCTATCTCTGTCCCCTCCTCCAGCCCCTACACCCCCTCCCTATCTCTGTCCCCTCCTCCAACCCCTACACCCCCTCCTTATCTCTGTCCCCTCCTCCAGCCCCTACACCCCCTCCCTATCTCTGTCCCCTCCTCCAGCCCCTACACCCCCTCCCTATCTCTGTCCCCTCTTCCAGCCCCTACACCCCCTCCCTATCTCTGTCCCCTCCTCCAGCCCCTACACCCCCTCCCTATCTCTGTCCCCTCCTCCAGCCCCTACACCCCCTCCCTATCTCTGTCCCCTCCTCCAGCCCCTACACCCCCTGCCTATCCCTGTCCCCTCCTCCAGCCCCTACACCCCCTGCCTATCTCTGTCCCCTCCTCCAGCCCCGACACCCCCTCCCTATCTCTGTCCCCTCCTCCAGCCCCTACACCCCCTCCCTATCTCTGTCCCCTCCTCCAGCCCCTCCAACCCCTCCCTATCTCTGTCCCCTCCTCCAGCCCCTACACCCCCTCCCTATCCCTGTCACCTTCTCCAGCCCCTACACCCCCTCCCTATCTCTGTCCCCTCCTCCAGCCCCTACACCCCCTCCCTATCCCTGTCACCTCCTCCAGCCCCTACACCCCCTCCCTATCCCTGTCACCTTCTCCAGCCCCTACACCCCCTCCCTATCTCTGTCCCCGCCTCCAGCCATTACACCCCCTCCCTATCTCTGTCACCTCCTCCAGCCCCTACACCCCCTCCCTATCTCTGTCCCCTCCTCCAGCCCCTACACACCCTCCCTATCTCTGTCCCCTCCTCCAGCCCCTACACCCCCTCCCTACCTGTCCCCTCCCTCCCTATCTGTCCCCTCCTCCCCTCCCCATCTGTCCCCTCCTCCACCCCCTCCCTATCTCTGTCCCCTCCTCCACCCCCTCCCTATCCCTGTCCCCTCCTCCACCCCCTCCCTATCCCTGTCCCCTCCTCCACCCCCTCCCTATCCCTGTCCCCTCCTCCACCCCCTCCCTATCCCTGTCCCCTCCTCCAGCCCCTACACACCCTCCCTATCTGTCCCCTCCTCCAGCCCCTCCACCCCCTCCCTATCTGTCACCTCCTCCAGCCCCTACACCCCCTCCCTATCTGTCCCCTCCTCCAGCCCCTACACCCCCTCCCTATCTCTGTCCCCTCCTCCAGCCCCTACACCCCCTCCCTATCTCTGTCCCCTCCTCCAGCCCCTACACCTCCTCCCTATCTCTGTCCCCTCCTTATCTCTGTCCCCTCCTCCAGCCCCTACACCTCCTCCCTATCTCTGTCCCCTCCTCCAGCCCCTACACCCCCTCCCTATCTCTGTCCCCTCCTCCAGCCCCTACACCCCCTCCCTATCTCTGTCCCCTCCTCCAGCCCCTACACCCCCTCCCTATCTCTGTCCCCTCCTCCAGCCCCTACACCCCCTCCCTATCTCTGTCCCCTCCTCCAACCCCTACACCCCCTCCCTATCTCTGTCCCCTCCTCCAGCCCCTACACCCCCTCCCTATCTCTGTCCCCTCCTCCAGCCCCTACACCCCCTCCCTATCTCTGTCCCCTCCTCCAGCCCCTACACCCCCTCCCTATCTCTGTCCCCTCCTCCACCCTCTCCTTATCTCTGTCCCCTCCTCCAGCCCCTACACCCCCTCCCTATCTCTTTCCCTCCTCCAGCCCCTACACCCCCTCCCTATCTCTGTCCCCTCTTCCAGCCCCTACACCCCCTCCCTATCTCTGTCCCCTCCTCCAGCCCCTACACCCCCTCCCTATCTCTGTCCCCTCCTCCAGCCCCTACACCCCCTGCCTATCCCTGTCCCCTCCTCCAGACCCTACACCCCCTGCCTATCTGTCCCCTCCTCCAGCCCCTACACCCCCTCCCTATCTCTGTCCCCTCCTCCAGCCCCTACACCCCCTCCCTATCCCTGTCACCTCCTCCATCCCCTACACCCCCTCCCTATCCCTGTCACCTCCTCCAGCCCCTACACCCCCTCCCTATCCCTGTCACCTCCTCCAGCCACTACACCCCCTCCCTATCTCTGTCCCCTCCTCCAGCCCCTACACCCCCTCCCTATCACTGTCCCCTCCTCCAGCCCCTACACCCCATCCCTATCTCTGTCCCCTCCTCCAGCCCCTCCACCCCCTCCCTATCTGTCCCCTCCTCCCCTCCCCATCTGTCCCCTCCTCCACCCCCTCCCTATCTCTGTCCCCTCCTCCACCCCCTCCCTATCCCTGTCCCCTCCTCCACCCCCTCCCTATCCCTGTCCCCTCCTCCACCCCCTCCCTATCCCTGTCCCCTCCTCCACCCCCTCCCTATCCCTGTCCCCTCCTCCAGCCCCTACACACCCTCCCTATCTGTCCACTCCTCCAGCCCCTCCACCCCCTCCCTATCTGTCACCTCCTCCAGCCCCTACACCCCCTCCCTCTCTGTCCCCTCCTCCAGCCCCTACACCCCCTCCCTATCTGTCCCCTCCTCCAGCCCCTACACCCCCTCCCTATCTCTGTCCCCTCCTCCAGCCCCTACACCTCCTCCCTATCTCTGTCCCCTCCTTATCTCTGTCCCCTCCTCCAGCCCCTACACCTCCTCCCTATCTCTGTCCCCTCCTCCAGCCCCTACACCCCCTCCCTATCTCTGTCACCTCCTCCAGCCACTACACCCCCTCCCTATCTCCGTCCCCTCCTCCAGCCCCTACACACCCTCCCTATCTCTGTCCCCTCCTCCAGCCCCTACACCCCCTCCCTACCTGTCCCCTCCCTCCCTATCTGTCCCCTCCTCCACCCCCTCCCTATCTCTGTCCCCTCCTCCACCCCCTCCCTATCCCTGTCCCCTCCTCCACCCCCTCCCTATCCCTGTCCCCTCCTCCACCCCCACCCTATCCCTGTCCCCTCCTCCACCCCCTCCCTATCCCTGTCCCCCTCCTCCAGCCCCTACACACCCTCCCTATCTGTCCCCTCCTCCAGCCCCTCCACCCCCTCCCTATCTGTCACCTCCTGCAGCCCCTACACCCTACACCCCCTCCCTATCTGTCCCCTCCTCCAGCCCCTACACCCCCTCCCTATCTCTGTCCCCTCCTCCAGCCCCTACACCCCCTCCCTATCTCTGTCGCCACCTCCAGCCCCTACACCCCCTCCCTATCTCTGTCCCCTCCTTATCTCTGTCCCCTCCTCCAGCCCCTACACCTCCTCCCTATCTCTGTCCCCTCCTCCAGCCCCTACACCCCCTGCCCTATCTCTGTCCCCTCCTCCAGCCCCTACACCCCCTCCCTATCTCTGTCCCCTCCTCCAGCCCCTACACCCCCTCCCTATCTCTGTCCCCTCCTCCAGCCCCTACACCCCCTCCCTATCTCTGTCCCCTCCTCCAGCCCCTACACCCCCTCCCTATCTCTGTCCCCTCCTCCAGCCCCTACATCCCCTCCCTATCTCTGTCCCCTCCTCCAGCCCCTACACCCCCTCCCTATCTCTGTCCCCTCCTCCAGCCCCTACACCCCCTCCCTATCTCTGTCCCCTCCTCCAGCCCCTACACCCCCACCCTATCTCTGTCCCCTCTCCAGCCCCTCCCACCCCCTCCCTATCTCTGTTCCCTCCTCCAGCCCCCTACACACCCCCTCCCTATCTCTGTCCCCTCCTCCAGCCCCTACACCCCCTCCCTATCACTGTCCCCTCCTCCAGCCCCTACACCCCATCCCTATCTCTGTCCCCTCCTCCAGCCCCTCCACCCCCTCCCTATCTCTGTCCCCCTCCTCCAGCCCCTACACACCCTCCCTATCTCTGTCCCCTCCTCCAGCCCCTACACCCCCTCCCTACCTGTCCCCTCCCTCCCTATCTGTCCCCTCCTCCCCTCCCCATCTGTCCCCTCCTCCCCTCCCCATCTGTCCCCTCCTCCACCCCCTCCCTATCTCTGTCCCCTCCTCCACCCCCTCCCTATCCTGTCCCCTCCTCCACCCCCTCCCTATCCCTGTCCCCTCCTCCACCCCCTCCCTATCCCTGTCCCCTCCTCCAGCCCCTACACACCCTCCCTATCTGTCCCCTCCTCCAGCCCCTCCACCCCCTCCCTATCTGTCACCTCCTCCAGCCCCTACACCCCCTCCCTATCTGTCCCCTCCTCCAGCCCCTACACCCCCTCCCTATCTGTCCCCTCCTCCAGCCCCTACACCTCCTCCCTATCTCTGTCCCCTCCTTATCTCTGTCCCCTCCTCCAGCCCCTACACCTCCTCCCTATCTCTGTCCCCTCCTCCAGCCCCTACACCCCCTCCCTATCTCTGTCACCTCCTCCAGCCCCCTACACCCCCTCCCTATCTCTGTCCCCTCCTCCAGCCCCTACACCCCCTCCCTATCTCTGTCCCCTCCTCCAGCCCCTACACCCCCTCCCTATCTCTGTCCCCTCCTCCAGCCCCTACACCCCCTCCCTATCTCTGTCCCCTCCTCCAGCCCCTACACCCCCTCCCTATCTCTGTCCCCTCCTCCAGCCCCTACACCCCCTCCCTATCTCTGTCCCCTCCTCCAGCCCCTACACCCCCTCCCTATCTCTGTCCCCTCCTCCCAGCCCCTACACCCCCTCCCTATCTCTGTCCCCTCCTCCAGCCCTACACCCCCTCCCTATCTCTGTCCCCTCCTCCAGCCCCTCCACCCCCTCCCTATCTCTGTCCCCTCCTCCAGCCCTCCACCCCCTCCCTATCTCTGTCCCCCTCCTCCACCCCCTCCCTATCTCTGTCCCCTCCTCCAGCCCCTCCACCCCTCCCTATCTCTGTCCCCCCCTACCGCCCCTCCAGCCCCTCCCTATCTCTGTCCCCTCCTCCACCCCCTCCCTATCTCTGTCCCCTCCTCCAGCCCCTCCACCCCTCCACCCCTCCCTATCTCCGTCCCCTCCTCCAGTCCCTCCCTATCTCTGTCCCCTCCTCCAGCCCCTCCCTATCTCTGTCCCCTCCTCCAGGCTCTCCCTATCTCTGTCCCCTCCTCCAGCCCCTCCACCCCCTCCCTATCTCTGTCCCCTCCTCCAGCCCCTCCCTATCTCTGTCCCCTCCTCCAGCCCCTCCACCCCCTCTCTATCTCTGTCCCCTCCTCCAGCCCCTCCACCCCCTCCCTATCTCTGTCCCCTCCTCCAGCCCCTACACCCCCTCCCTATCTCTGTACCCTCCTCCACCCCCTCCACCCCCTCCCTATCTCTGTCCCCGTCCCCTCCTCCACCCCCTCCCTATCTCTGTACCCTCCTCCACCCCCTCCACCCCCTCCCTATCTCTGTCCCCTCCTCCAGCCCCTCCACCCCCTCCCTATCTCTGTCCCCTCCTCCAGCCCCTCCACCCCCTCCCTATCTCTGTCCCCTCCTCCAGCCCCTCCACTCCCTCCCTATCTCTGTCCCCTCCTCCAGCCCCTACACCCCCTCCCTATCTCTGTCCCCTCCTCCAGCCCCTACACCCCCTCCCTATCTCTGTCCCCTCCTCCAGCCCCTGCACCCCCTCCCTATCTCTGTCCCCTCCTCCAGCAGCCTCCACCCCCTCCACCCCCTCCCTATCTCTGTCCCCTCCTCCAGCCCCTCCACCCCTCCCTATCTCTGTCCCCTCCTCCAGCCCCTCCACCCCTCCCTATCTCTGTCCCCTCCACCCCCTCCCTATCTCTGTTCCCTCCTCCAGCCCCTCCACCCCCTCCCTATCTCTGTCCCCTCCTCCAGCCCCTCCACCCCCTCCCTATCTCTGTCCCCTCCTCCAGCCCCTCCACCCCCCTTCCCTATCTCTGTCCCCTCCTCCAGCCCTCCACCCCCTCCCTATCTCTGTCCCCTCCTCCAGCCCCTACACCCCCCTCCCTATCTCTGTCCCCTCCTCAACCCCTACACCCCCTCCCTATCTCTGTCCCCTCCTCCAGCCCCTACACACCCTCCCTATCTCTGTCTCCTCCTCCAGCCCCTCCACCCCCTCCCTATCTCTGTCCCCTCCTCCAGCCCCTACACCCCCTCCCTATCTCTGTCCCCTCCTCCAGCCCCTACACCCCTACACCCCCTCCCTATCTCTGTCATCTCCTCCAGCCCCTACACCCCCTCCCTATCTCTGTCCCCTCCTCCAGCCCCTACACCCCCTCCCTATCTCTGTCCCCTCCTCCAGCCCTTACACCCCCTCCCTATCTCTGTCATCTCCTCCAGCCCCTACACCTCCTCCCTATCTCTGTCATCTCCTCCAGCCCCTCCACCCCCTCCCTATCTCTGTCATCTCCTCCAGCCCCTCCACCCCCTCCCTATCTCTGTCCCCTCCTCCAGCCCCTCCCCCCCTCCCTATCTCTGTCCCCTCCTCCAGCCCCTCCACCCCCTCCCTATCTCTGTCCCCTCCTCCAGCCCTTCCACCCCCTCCCTATCTCTGTCCCCTCCTCCAGCCCCTACACCCCCTCCCTATCTCTGTCCCCTCCTCCAGCCCTTACACCCCCTCCCTATCTCTGTCCCCTCCTCCAGCCCCTACACCCCCTCCCTATCTCTGTCCCCTCCTCCAGCCCCTACACCCCCTCCCTATCTCTGTCTCCTCCTCCCGCCCCTACATCCCCTCCCTATCTCTATCCCCTCCTCCTGCCCTTACACCCCCTCCCTATCTCTGTCCCCTCCTCCAGCCCCTACACCCCCTCCCTATCTCTGTCCCCTCCTCCAGCCCCTACACCCCCTCCCTATCTCTGTCCCCTCCTCCAGCCCCTACACCCCCTCCCTATCTCTGTCCCCTCCTCCAGCCCTTACACCCCCTCCCTGTCTCTGTCCCCTCCTCCAGCCCTTACACCCCCTCCCTGTCTCTGTCCCCTCCTCCAGCCCTTACACCCCCTCCCTGTCTCTGTCCCCTCCTCCAGCCCTTACACCCCCTCCCTGTCTCTGTCCCCTCCTCCAGCCCTTACACCCCCTCCCTGTCTCTGTCCCCTCCTCCAGCCCTTACACACCCTCCCTGTCTCTGTCCCCTCCTCCAGCCCTTACACCCCCTCCCTGTCTCTGTCCCCTCCTCCAGCCCTTACACCCCCTCCCTGTCTCTGTCCCCTCCTCCAGCCCCTACACCCCCTCCCTATCTCTGTCCCCTCCTCCAGCCCCTACACCCCCTCCCTATCTCTGTCCCCTCCTCCAGCCCCTACACCCCCTCCCTATCTCTGTCCCCTCCTCCAGCCCCTACACTCCCTCCCTATCTCTGTCCCCTCCTCCAGCCCTACACCCCCTCCCCTATCTCTGTCCCCTCCTCCAGCCCCTACACCCCCTCCCTATCTCTGTCCCCTCCTCCAGCCCCTACACTCCCTCCCCTCCTCCAGCCCCTACACTCCCTCCCTATCTCTGTCCCCTCCTCCAGCCCTTACACCCCCTCCCTGTCTCTGTCCCCTCCTCCAGGCCCCTACACCCCCTCCCTATCTCTGTCCCCTCCTCCAGCCCCTACACCCCATCCCTATCTCTGTCCCCTCCTCCAGCCCCTACACCCCCTCCCTATCTCTGTCCCCTCCTCCAGCCCCTACACTCCCTCCCTATCTCTGTCCCCTCCTCCAGCCCCCTACACCCCCTCCCTATCTCTGTCCCCTCCTCCAGCCCCTACACCCCCTCCCTATCTCTGTCCCCCTCCTCCAGCCCCTCCACCCCCTCCCTATCTCTGTCCCCTCCTCCAGCCCCTCCACCCCCTCCTATCTCTGTCCCCTCCTCCAGCCCCTCCACCCCCTCCCTATCTCTGTCCCCTCCTCCAGCCCCTCCACCCCCCTCCCTCCCCTCCCCTCCCTCCCTATCTCTGTCCCCTCCTCCAGCCCCTACACCCCCTCCCTATCTCTGTCCCCTCCTCCAGCCCCTACACACCCTCCCTATCTCTGTCTCCTCCTCCAGCCCCTCCACCCCCTCCCTATCTCTGTCCCCTCCCTATCTCTGTCCCCTCCTCCAGCCCCTACACCCCCTCCCTATCTCTGTCCCCTCCTCCAGCCCCTACACCCCTACACCCCTACACCCCCTCCCTATCTCTGTCATCTCCTCCAGCCCCTACACCTCCTCCCTATCTCTGTCATCTCCTCCAGCCCCTACA
The DNA here is from genome assembly GCF_037043375.1 of Chiloscyllium plagiosum. Classification (NCBI taxonomy): domain Eukaryota; kingdom Metazoa; phylum Chordata; class Chondrichthyes; order Orectolobiformes; family Hemiscylliidae; genus Chiloscyllium; species Chiloscyllium plagiosum. The sequence goes on from NW_028270189.1 coordinate 1,858,561, forward strand.
CCCCCTCCCTATCTCTGTCCCCTCCTCCAGCCCCTACACCCCCTCCCTATCTCTGTCCCCTCCTCCAGCCCCTACACCCCCTCCCTATCTCTGTCCCCTCCTCCAGCCCCTACACCCCCCTCCCTATCTCTGTCCCCTCCTCCAGCCCCTCCCCCCCCTCCCTATCTCTGTCCCCTCCTCCAGCCCCTCCACCCCCTCCCTATCTCTGTCCCCTCCTCCAGCCCCTCCACCCCTCCACCCCCTCCCTATCTCCTGTCCCCTCCTCCAGCCCCTTACACCCCCTCCCTATCTCTGTCCCCTCCTCCAGCCCCTCCACCCCCTCCACCCCTCCCTATCTCTGTCCCCTCCTCCAGCCCTTACACCCCCTCCCTATCTCTGTCCCCTCCTCCAGCCCCTACACCCCCTCCCTATCTCTGTCTCCTCCTCCCGCCCCTACATCCCCTCCCTATCTCTATCCCCTCCTCCTGCCCCTACACCCCCTCCCTATCTCTGTCCCCTCCTCCAGCCCCTACACCCCCTACACCCCCTCCCTATCTCTGTCCCTCCTCCAGCCCCTACACCCCCTCCCTATCTCTGTCCCCTCCTCCAGCCCCTACACCCCCTCCCTATCTCTGTCCCCTCCTCCAGCCCTTACACCCCCTCCCTGTCTCTGTCCCCTCCTCCAGCCCTTACACCCCCTCCCTGTCTCTGTCCCCTCCTCCAGCCCTTACACCCCCTCCCTGTCTCTGTCCCCTCCTCCAGCCCCTCCACCCCCTCCCTATCTCTGTCCCCTCCTCCAGCCCCTACACCCCCTCCCTATCTCTGTCCCCTCCTCCAGCCCCTACACTCCCTCCCTATCTCTGTCCCCTCCTCCAGCCCCTACACCCCCTCCCTATCTCTGTCCCCTCCTCCAGCCCCTACACCCCCTCCCTATCTCTGTCACCTCCTCCAGCTCCCTACACCCCCTCCCTATCTATGTCACCTCCTCCAGCCCCCTACACCTCCTCCCTATCTCTGTCCCCTCCTCCTGCCCCTACACCCCCTCCCTATCTCTGTCCCCTCCTCCAGCCCCTACACCCCCTCCCTATCTCTGTCGAGTGAGACGCAGGAATAGCCAGAGCAGAGAGGTGCTGAGGAAAATGGGATTAGAGTAGTTAGGTGGTTATTTCTGACTGGCTCGGATAGTTTGAGCTGGCAGACATCCCTGACTGTTTGACTTGAGGGTAAGGGGGTTTCAATGAGCCCCCTCCAGCAGCCACCCTCAGTCTGCCTTGTGACCCTGGACTGTCCCTTTAAGGGGGCTCCGTGGGCGGGGCCAGGGTCCTGCGCGATGACATCAGGCGGAGGGACGGCAGCGCCGTGACGTGCGTGCGGATGACGTCGCGGCGCTCCCCCTCCGGCCCTCGCGCCCGTTGCCCGGGCGACCCGCGGCCTGGCCGGTCGGGTGCAGCCGGGTCAGCGTGAGCCATGGACCAGTACAACATCCTGGGCCGGGTCGGGGAGGGGGCGCACGGCATCGTGTTCAAGGCCAAGCACATCGAGGTGCGGCCCCACCCCCAGGCTCCTGGAGGGACATTGTGGGGGTTGTTTGTGGATCATCAACCCCCCCCCCCCCCCAACTCAGGCCACTCGGCCCGACCGGTCCATACTGACCCTCTGAGGAGTAACCCACCCATTCCCTTTACCCGATACCTACCCCGAGCCAGTGCACCCACCCAGCCCCCACAAGCCCCGGGGACCCGGGTTCAACTCCACCCTCAGGAGACTCTCTGTGGGTTTCATCCCACAGACCAAAGGATGTGTGGGTTAGGGTGGATCGGCCGTGCCCAGGGATGTGTGGGTTAGGGTGGATCGGCCGTGCCCAGGGATGTGTGGGTTAGGGTGGATCGGCCGTGCCCAGGGATGTGTGGGTTAGGGTGGATCGGCCGTGCCCATAGTGCCCAGGGATGTGTGGGTTAGGGTGGATCGGCCGTGCCCAGGGATGTGTGGGTTAGGGTGGATCGGCCGTGCCCATAGTGCCCAGGGATGTGTGGGTTAGGGTGGATCGGCCGTGCCCATAGTGCCCAGGGATGTGTGGGTTAGGGTGGATCGGCCGTGCCCATAGTGCCCAGGGATGTGTGGGTTAGGGTGGATCGGCCATGCCCATAGTGCCCAGGGATGTGTGGGTTAGGGTGGATCGGCCGTGCCCAGGGATGTGTGGGTTAGGGTGGATCGGCCGTGCCCAGGGATGTGTGGGTTAGGGTGGATCGGCCGTGCCCAGGGATGTGTGGGTTAGGGTGGATCGGCCGTGCCCATAGTGCCCAGGGATGTGTGGGTTAGGGTGGATCGGCCGTGCCCAGGGATGTGTGGGTTAGGGTGGATCGGCCGTGCCCATAGTGCCCAGGGATGTGTGGGTTAGGGTGGATCGGCCGTGCCCATAGTGCCCAGGGATGTGTGGGTTAGGGTGGATCGGCCGTGCCCATAGTGCCCAGGGATGTGTGGGTTAGGGTGGATCGGCCATGCCCATAGTGCCCAGGGATGTGTGGGTTAGGGTGGATCGGCCGTGCCCAGGGATGTGTGGGTTAGGGTGGATCGGCCGTGCCCAGGGATGTGCGGGTTAGGGTGGATCGGCCATGCCCATAGTGCCCAGGGATGTGTGGGTTAGGGTGGATCGGCCGTGCCCAGGGATGTGCGGGTTAGGGTGGATCGGCCATGCCCATAGTGCCCAGGGATGTGTGGGTTAGGGTGGATCGGCCATGCCCATAGTGCCCAGGGATGTGCGGGTTAGGGTGGATCGGCCATGCCCATAGTGCCCAGGGATGTGTGGGTTAGGGTGGATCGGCCATGCCCATAGTGCCCAGGGATGTGCGGGTTAGGGTGGATCGGCCGTGCCCATAGTGCCCAGGGATGTGCGGGTTAGGGTGGATCGGCCATGCCCATAGTGCCCAGGGATGTGCGGGTTAGGGTGGATCGGCCGTGCCCATAGTGCCCAGGGATGTGTGGGTTAGGGTGGATCGGCCATGCCCATAGTGCCCAGGGATGTGTGGGATAGGGTGGATCGGCCATGCCCATAGTGCCCAGGGATGTGTGGGTTAGGGTGGATCGGCCGTGCCCATAGTGCCCAGGGATGTGAGGGTTAGGGTGGATCGGCCGTGCCCATAGTGCCCAGGGACGTGTGGGTTAGGGTGGATCGGCCGTACCCATAGTGCCCAGGGATGTGTGGGTTAGGGTGGATCGGCCGTGCTCAGGGATGTGTGGGTTAGGGTGGATCGGCCATGCCCATAGTGCCCAGGGATGTGTGGGTTAGGGTGGATCGGCCGTGCCCATAGTGCCCAGGGATGTGCAGGTTAGGGTGGATCGGCCGTGCCCATAGTGCCCAGGGATGTGCGGGTTAGGGTGGATCGGCCGTGCCCATAGTGCCCAGGGATGTGTGGGTTAGGGTGGATCGGCCGTGCCCATAGTGCCCAGGGACGTGTGGGTTAGGGTGGATCGGCCGTGCCCATAGTGCCCAGGGATGTGCGGGTTAGGGTGGATCGGCCGTGCCCAGGGATGTGTGGGTTAGGGTGGATCGGCCGTGCTCAGGGATGTGTGGGTTAGGGTGGATCGGCCATGCCCATAGTGCCCAGGGATGTGTGGGTTAGGGTGGATCGGCCGTGCCCAGGGACGTGTGGGTTAGAGTGGATCGGCCGTGCCCATAGTGCCCAGGGATGTGTGGGTTAGGGTGGATCGGCCGTGCTCAGGGATGTGTGGGTTAGGGTGGATCGGCCATGCCCATAGTGCTCAGGGATGTGTGGGTTAGGGTGGATCGGCCATGCCCATAGTGCCCAGGGATGTGTGGGTTAGGGTGGATCGGCCATGCCCATAGTTCTCAGGGATGTGTGGGTTAGGGTGGATCGGCCATGCCCATAGTGCCCAGGGATGTGTGGGTTAGGGTGGATCGGCCGTGCCCAGGGATGTGTGGGTTAGGGTGGATCGGCCGTGCCCATAGTGCCCAGGGATGTGTGGGTTAGGGTGGATCGGCCGTGCCCATAGTGCCCAGGGATGTGAGGGTTAGGATGGATCGGCCATGCCCATAGTGCTCAGGGATGTGTGGGTTAGGGTGGATCGGCCATGCCCATAGTGCCCAGGGATGTGTGGGTTAGGGTGGATCGGCCATGCCCATAGTGCCCAGGGATGTGAGGGTTAGGGTGGATCGGCCGTGCCCAGGGATGTGTGGGTTAGGATGGATCGGCCATGCCCATAGTGCCCAGGGATGTGTGGGTTAGGGTGGATCGGCCATGCCCATAGTGCCCAGGGATGTGTGGGTTAGGGTGGATCGGCCGTGCCCATAGTGCCCAGGGATGTGTGGGTTAGGGTGGATCGGCCGTGCCCATAGTGCCCAGGGATGTGTGGGTTAGGGTGGATTGGCCGTGCCCAGGGATGTGTGGGTTAGGGTGGATCGGCCATGCCCATAGTGCCCAGGGATGTGTGGGTTAGGGTGGATCGGCCGTGCCCAGGGATGTGTGGGTTAGGGTGGATCGGCCATGCCCATAGTGCCCAGGGATGTGTGGGTTAGGGTGGATCGGCCGTGCCCATAGTGCCCAGGGATGTGTGGGTTAGGGTGGATCGGCCGTGCCCAGGGATGTGTGGGTTACGGTGGATCGGCCATGCCCATAGTGCCCAGGGATGTGCGGGTTAGGGTGGATCGGCCGTGCCCATAGTGCCCAGGGATGTGCGGGTTAGGGTGGATCGGCCGTGCCCATAGTGCCCAGGGATGTGTGGGTTAGGGTGGATCGGCCGTGCCCATAGTGCCCAGGGATGTGTGGGTTAGGGTGGATCGGCCGTGCCCATAGTGCTCAGGGATGTGTGGGTTACGGTGGATCGGCCGTGCCCATAGTGCTCAGGGATGTGTGGGTTAGGGTGGATCGGCCGTCCCCATACTGCCCAGGGATGTGTGGGTTAGGGTGGATCGGCCGTGCCCATAGTGCCCAGGGATGTGTGGGTTAGGGTGGATCGGCCGTGCCCATAGTGCCCAGGGATGTGCGGGTTAGGGTGGATCGGCCGTGCCCATAGTGCCCAGGGATGTGTGGGTTAGGGTGGATCGGCCGTGCCCATAGTGCCCAGGGATGTGTGGGTTAGGGTGGATCGGCCATGCCCATAGTGCCCAGGGATGTGTGGGTTAGGGTGGATCGGCCGTGCCCAGGGATGTGCGGGTTAGGGTGGATCGGCCGTGCCCATAGTGCCCAGGGATGTGTGGGTTAGGGTGGATCGGCCATGCCCATAGTGCCCAGGGATGTGCGGGTTAGGGTGGATCGGCCATGCCCATAGTGCCCAGGGATGTGCGGGTTAGGGTGGATCGGCCGTGCCCATAGTGCCCAGGGATGTGCGGTTAGGGTGGATCGGCCGTGCCCATAGTGCCCAGGGATGTGTGGGTTAGGGTGGATCGGCCATGCCCATAGTGCCCAGGGATGTGTGGGTTAGGGTGGATCGGCCGTGCCCAGGGATGTGCGGGTTAGGGTGGATCGGCCGTGCCCATAGTGCCCAGGGATGTGTGGGTTAGGGTGGATCGGCCATGCCCATAGTGCCCAGGGATGTGCGGGTTAGGGTGGATCGGCCATGCCCATAGTGCCCAGGGATGTGCGGGTTAGGGTGGATCGGCCGTGCCCATAGTGCCCAGGGATGTGCGGTTAGGGTGGATCGGCCGTGCCCATAGTGCCCAGGGATGTGTGGGTTAGGGTGGATCGGCCGTGCCCATAGTGCCCAGGGATGTGTGGGTTAGGGTGGATCGGCCGTGCCCATAGTGCTCAGGGATGTGTGGGTTAGGGTGGATCGGCCGTGCCCATAGTGCTCAGGGATGTGTGGGTTAGGGTGGATCGGCCGTCCCCATACTGCCCAGGGATGTGTGGGTTAGGGTGGATCGGCCGTGCCCATAGTGCCCAGGGATGTGTGGGTTAGGGTGGATCCGCCATGCCCATAGTGCCCAGGGATGTGCGGGTTAGGGTGGATCGGCCGTGCCCATAGTGCCCAGGGATGTGTGGGTTAGGGTGGATCGGCCGTGCCCATAGTGCCCAGGGATGTGTGGGTTAGGGTGGATCGGCCATGCCCATAGTGCCCACGGATGTGCGGGTTAGGGTGGATCGGCCATGCCCATAGTGCCCAGGGATGTGAGGGTTAGGGTGGATCGGCCGTGCCCAGGGATGTGTGGGTTAGGGTGGATCGGCCGTGCACATAGTGCCCAGGGATGTGCGGGTTAGGGTGGATCGGCCGTGCCCATAGTGCCCAGGGATGTGTGGGTTAGGGTGGATCGGCCATGCCCATAGTGCCCAGGGATGTGCGGGTTAGGGTGGATCGGCCGTGCCCATAGTGCCCAGGGATGTGTGGGTTAGGGTGGATCGGCCGTGCCCAGGGATGTGTGGGTTAGGGTGGATCGGCCATGCCCATAGTGCCCAGGGATGTGCGGGTTAGGGTGGATCGGCCGTGCCCATAGTGCCCAGGGATGTGTGGGTTAGGGTGGATCGGCCATGCCCATAGTGCCCAGGGATGTGTGGGTTAGGGTGGATCGGCCGTGCCCATAGTGCCCAGGGATGTGTGGGTTAGGGTGGATCGGCCGTGCCCATAGTGCCCAGGGATGTGTGGGTTAGGGTGGATCGGCCGTGCCCATAGTGCCCAGGGATGTGAGGGTTAGGGTGGATCGGCCGTGCCCATAGTGCCCAGGGATGTGTGGGTTAGGGTGGATCGGCCATGCCCATAGTGCCCAGGGATGTGCGGGTTAGGGTGGATCGGCCGTGCCCAGGGATGTGTGGGTTAGGGTGGATCGGCCGTGCCCAGGGATGTGTGGGTTAGGGTGGATCGGCCGTGCCCATAGTGCCCAGGGATGTGCGGGTTAGGGTGGATCGGCCGTGCCCATAGTGCCCAGGGATGTGTGGGTTAGGGTGGATCGGCCATGCCCATAGTGCCCAGGGATGTGAGGGTTAGGGTGGATCGGACGTGCCCATAGTGCCCAGGGATGTGTGGGTTAGGGTGGATCGGCCGTGCCCAGGGATGTGTGGGTTAGGGTGGATCGGCCGTGCCCATAGTGCCCAAGGATGTGTGGGTTAGGGTGGATCGGCCGTGCACATAGTGCCCTAGGAATGTGTGGGTTAGGGTGGATCGGCCATGCCCATAGTGCCCAGGGATGTGCGGGTTAGGGTGGATCGGCCATGCCCATAGTGCCCAGGGATGTGAGGCTTAGGGTGGATCGGCCGTGCCCAGGGATGTGTGGGTTAGGGTGGATCGGCCGTGCACATAGTGCCCAGGGATGTGTGGGTTAGGGTGGATCGGCCGTGCCCATAGTGCCCAGGGATGTGTGGGTTAGGGTGGATCGGCCATGCCCATAGTGCCCACGGATGTGCGGGTTAGGGTGGATCGGCCATGCCCATAGTGCCCAGGGATGTGAGGGTTAGGGTGGATCGGCCGTGCCCAGGGATGTGTGGGTTAGGGTGGATCGGCCGTGCACATAGTGCCCAGGGATGTGCGGGTTAGGGTGGATCGGCCGTGCCCATAGTGCCCAGGGATGTGTGGGTTAGGGTGGATCGGCCATGCCCATAGTGCCCAGGGATGTGCGGGTTAGGGTGGATCGGCCGTGCCCATAGTGCCCAGGGATGTGTGGGTTAGGGTGGATCGGCCGTGCCCAGGGATGTGTGGGTTAGGGTGGATCGGCCATGCCCATAGTGCCCAGGGATGTGCGGGTTAGGGTGGATCGGCCGTGCCCATAGTGCCCAGGGATGTGTGGGTTAGGGTGGATCGGCCATGCCCATAGTGCCCAGGGATGTGTGGGTTAGGGTGGATCGGCCGTGCCCATAGTGCCCAGGGATGTGTGGGTTAGGGTGGATCGGCCGTGCCCATAGTGCCCAGGGATGTGTGGGTTAGGGTGGATCGGCCGTGCCCATAGTGCCCAGGGATGTGAGGGTTAGGGTGGATCGGCCGTGCCCATAGTGCCCAGGGATGTGTGGGTTAGGGTGGATCGGCCATGCCCATAGTGCCCAGGGATGTGCGGGTTAGGGTGGATCGGCCGTGCCCAGGGATGTGTGGGTTAGGGTGGATCGGCCGTGCCCAGGGATGTGTGGGTTAGGGTGGATCGGCCGTGCCCATAGTGCCCAGGGATGTGCGGGTTAGGGTGGATCGGCCGTGCCCATAGTGCCCAGGGATGTGTGGGTTAGGGTGGATCGGCCATGCCCATAGTGCCCAGGGATGTGAGGGTTAGGGTGGATCGGACGTGCCCATAGTGCCCAGGGATGTGTGGGTTAGGGTGGATCGGCCGTGCCCAGGGATGTGTGGGTTAGGGTGGATCGGCCGTGCCCATAGTGCCCAAGGATGTGTGGGTTAGGGTGGATCGGCCGTGCACATAGTGCCCTAGGAATGTGTGGGTTAGGGTGGATCGGCCATGCCCATAGTGCCCAGGGATGTGCGGGTTAGGGTGGATCGGCCATGCCCATAGTGCCCAGGGATGTGAGGCTTAGGGTGGATCGGCCGTGCCCAGGGATGTGTGGGTTAGGGTGGATCGGCCGTGCACATAGTGCCCAGGGATGTGCGGGTTAGGGTGGATCGGCCGTGCCCATAGTGCCCAGGGATGTGTGGGTTAGGGTGGATCGGCCATGCCCATAGTGCCCAGGGATGTGCGGGTTAGGGTGGATCGGCCGTGCCCATAGTGCCCAGGGATGTGTGGGTTAGGGTGGATCGGCCGTGTCCAGGGATGTGTGGGTTAGGGTGGATCGGCCGTGCCCATAGTGCCCAGGGATGTGCGGGTTAGGGTGGATCGGCCGTGCCCATAGTGCCCAGGGATGTGTGGGTTAGGGTGGATCGGCCGTGCCCATAGTGCCCAGGGATGTGTGGGTTAGGGTGGATCGGCCGTGCCCATAGTGCCCAGGGATGTGTGGGTTAGGGTGGATCGGCCGTGCCCATAGTGCCCAGGGATGTGTGGGTTAGGGTGGATCGGCCGTGCCCATAGTGCCCAGGGATGTGAGGGTTAGGGTGGATCGGCCGTGCCCATAGTGCCCAGGGATGTGTGGGTTAGGGTGGATCGGCCATGCCCATAGTGCCCAGGGATGTGCGGGTTAGGGTGGATCGGCCGTGCCCAGGGATGTGTGGGTTAGGGTGGATCGGCCGTGCCCAGGGATGTGTGGGTTAGGGTGGATCGGCCGTGCCCATAGTGCCCAGGGATGTGCGGGTTAGGGTGGATCGGCCGTGCCCATAGTGCCCAGGGATGTGAGGGTTAGGGTGGATCGGCCGTGCCCATAGTGCCCAGGGATGTGTGGGTTAGGGTGGATCGGCCGTGCCCAGGGATGTGTGGGTTAGGGTGGATCGGCCGTGCCCATAGTGCCCAAGGATGTGCGGGTTAGGGTGGATCGGCCGTGCCCATAGTGCCCAGGGATGTGTGGGTTAGGGTGGATCGGCCATGCCCATAGTGCCCAGGGATGTGTGGGTTAGGGTGGATCGGCCGTGCCCATAGTGCCCAGGGATGTGTGGGTTAGGGTGGATCGGCCGTGCCCATAGTGCCCAGGGATGTGTGGGTTAGGGTGGATCGGCCGTGCCCATAGTGCCCAGGGATGTGAGGGTTAGGGTGGATCGGCCGTGCCCATAGTGCCCAGGGATGTGTGGGTTAGGGTGGATCGGCCGTGCCCATAGTGCCCAGGGATGTGTGGGTTAGGGTGGATCGGCCGTGCCCAGGGATGTGTGGGTTAGGGTGGATCGGCCGTGCCCATAGGGCCCAGGGATGTGCGGGTTAGGGTGGATCGGCCGTGCCCATAGTGCCCAGGGATGTGTGGGTTAGGGTGGATCGGCCGTGCCCATAGTGCCCAGGGATGTGTGGGTTAGGGTGGATCGGCCGTGCCCATAGTGCCCAGGGATGTGTGGGTTAGGGTGGATCGGCCGTGCCCATAGTGCCCAGGGATGTGTGGGTTAGGGTGGATCGGCCGTGCCCATAGTGCCCAGGGATGTGAGGGTTAGGGAGGATCGGCCGTGCCAATACTGCCCAGGGATGTGTGGGTTAGGGTGGATCGGCCGTGCCCATAGTGCCCAGGGATGTGAGGGTTAGGGTGGATCGGCCGTGCCCATAGTGCCCAGGGATGTGAGGGTTAGGGTGGATCGGCCGTGCCCATAGTGCCCAGGGATGTGTGGGTTAGGGTGGATCGGCCGTGCCCATAGTGCCCAGGGATGTGTGGGTTAGGGTGGATCGGCCGTGCCCATAGTGCCCAGGGATGTGAGGGTTAGGGTGGATCGGCCGTGCCCATAGTGCCCAGGGATGTGCGGGTTAGGGTGGATCGGCCGTGCCCATAGTGCCCAGGGATGTGTGGGTTAGGGTGGATCGGCCGTGCCCATAGTGCCCAGGGATGTGTGGGTTAGGGTGGATCGGCCGTGCCCATAGTGCTCAGGGATGTGTGGGTTAGGGTGGATCGGCCGTCCCCATACTGCCCAGGGATGTGTGGGTTAGGGTGGATCGGCCGTGCCCATAGTGCCCAGGGATGTGTGGGTTAGGGTGGATCGGCCATGCCCATAGTGCCCAGGGATGTGCGGGTTAGGGTGGATCGGCCGTGCCCATAGTGCCCAGGGATGTGTGGGTTAGGGTGGATCGGCCGTGCCCATAGTGCCCAGGGATGTGTGGGTTAGGGTGGATCGGCCATGCCCATAGTGCCCAGGGATGTGCGGGTTAGGGTGGATCGGCCATGCCCATAGTGCCCAGGGATGTGAGGGTTAGGGTGGATCGGCCGTGCCCAGGGATGTGTGGGTTAGGGTGGATCGGCCGTGCCCATAGTGCCCAGGGATGTGCGGGTTAGGGTGGATCGGCCGTGCCCATAGTGCCCAGGGATGTGTGGGTTAGGGTGGATCGGCCATGCCCATAGTGCCCAGGGATGTGCGGGTTAGGGTGGATCGGCCGTGCCCATAGTGCCCAGGGATGTGTGGGTTAGGGTGGATCGGCCGTGCCCAGGGATGTGTGGGTTAGGGTGGATCGGCCGTGCCCATAGTGCCCAGGGATGTGCGGGTTAGGGTGGATCGGCCGTGCCCATAGTGCCCAGGGATGTGTGGGTTAGGGTGGATCGGCCATGCCCATAGTGCCCAGGGATGTGTGGGTTAGGGTGGATCGGCCGTGCCCATAGTGCCCAGGGATGTGTGGGTTAGGGTGGATCGGCCGTGCCCATAGTGCCCAGGGATGTGTGGGTTAGGGTGGATCGGCCGTGCCCATAGTGCCCAGGGATGTGAGGGTTAGGGTGGATCGGCCGTGCCCATAGTGCCCAGGGATGTGTGGGTTAGGGTGGATCGGCCATGCCCATAGTGCCCAGGGATGTGCGGGTTAGGGTGGATCGGCCGTGCCCAGGGATGTGTGGGTTAGGGTGGATCGGCCGTGCCCAGGGATGTGTGGGTTAGGGTGGATCGGCCGTGCCCATAGTGCCCAGGGATGTGCGGGTTAGGGTGGATCAGCCGTGCCCATAGTGCCCAGGGATGTGTGGGTTAGGGTGGATCGGCCATGCCCATAGTGCCCAGGGATGTGAGGGTTAGGGTGGATCGGCCGTGCCCATAGTGCCCAGGGATGTGTGGGTTAGGGTGGATCGGCCGTGCCCATAGTGCCCAGGGATGTGTGGGTTAGGGTGGATCGGCCGTGCCCATAGTGCCCAGGGATGTGAGGGTTAGGGTGGATCGGCCGTGCCCATAGTGCCCAGGGATGTGAGGGTTAGGGTGGATCGGCCATGCCCATAGTGCCCAGGGATGTGAGGGTTAGGGTGGATCGGCCGTGCCCAGGGATGTGTGGGTTAGGGTGGATCGGCCGTGCCCATAGTGCCCAGGGATGTGTGGGTTAGGGTGGATCGGCCATGCCCATAGTGCCCAGGGATGTGCGGGTTAGGGTGGATCGGCCGTGCCCATAGTGCCCAGGGATGTGTGGGTTAGGGTGGATCGGCCGTGCCCAGGGATGTGTGGGTTAGGGTGGATCGGCCGTGCCCATAGTGCCCAAGGATGTGCGGGTTAGGGTGGATCGGCCGTGCCCATAGTGCCCAGGGATGTGTGGGTTAGGGTGGATCGGCCATGCCCATAGTGCCCAGGGATGTGTGGGTTAGGGTGGATCGGCCGTGCCCATAGTGCCCAGGGATGTGTGGGTTAGGGTGGATCGGCCATGCCCATAGTGCCCAGGGATGTGTGGGTTAGGGTGGATCGGCCGTGCCCATAGTGCCCAGGGATGTGTGGGTTAGGGTGGATCGGCCGTGCCCATAGTGCCCAGGGATGTGTGGGTTAGGGTGGATCGGCCGTGCCCATAGTGCCCAGGGATGTGAGGGTTAGGGTGGATCGGCCGTGCCCATAGTGCCCAGGGATGTGTGGGTTAGGGTGGATCGGCCGTGCCCATAGTGCCCAGGGATGTGTGGGTTAGGGTGGATCGGCCGTGCCCAGGGATGTGTGGGTTAGGGTGGATCGGCCGTGCCCATAGGGCCCAGGGATGTGCGGGTTAGGGTGGATCGGCCGTGCCCATAGTGCCCAGGGATGTGTGGGTTAGGGTGGATCGGCCGTGCCCATAGTGCCCAGGGATGTGTGGGTTAGGGTGGATCGGCCGTGCCCATAGTGCCCAGGGATGTGAGGGTTAGGGAGGATCGGCCGTGCCCATACTGCCCAGGGATGTGTGGGTTAGGGTGGATCGGCCGTGCCCAGGGATGTGTGGGTTAGGGTGGATCGGCCGTGCCCATAGTCCACCCTAACCCGCACATCCTTGGGCACTATGGGCACGGCCGATCCACCCTAACCCACACATCCCTGGGCACGGCCGATCCACCCTAACCCACACATCCCTGGGCACTATGGGCACGGCCGATCCACCCTAACCCACACATCCCTGGGCACGGCCGATCCACCCTAACCCACACATCCCTGGGCACTATGGGCACGGCCAATCCACCCTAACCCGCACATCCCTGGGCACTATGGGCATGGCCGATCCACCCTAACCCACACATCCCTGGGCACGGCCGATCCACCCTAACCCACACATCCCTGGGCACGGCCGATCCACCCTAACCCGCACATCCCTGGGCATGGCCAGGGTATGTGGGTTAGGGTGGATCGGCCGTGCCCATAGTGCCCAGGGATGTGAGGGTTAGGGTGGATCGGCCGTGCCCATAGTGCCCAGGGATGTGCGGGTTAGGGTGGATCGGCCGTGCCCATAGTGCCCAGGGATGTGCGGGTTAGGGTGGATCGGCCGTGCCCATAGTGCCCAGGGATGTGTGGGTTAGGGTGGATCGGCCGTGCCCATAGTGCCCAGGGATGTGTGGGTTAGGGTGGATCGGCCGTGCCCATAGTGCCCAGGGATGTGAGGGTTAGGGTGGATCGGCCGTGCCCATAGTGCCCAGGGATGTGCGGGTTAGGGTGGATCGGCCGTGCCCATAGTGCCCAGGGATGTGTGGGTTAGGGTGGATCGGCCGTGCCCATAGTGCCCAGGGATGTGTGGGTTAGGGTGGATCGGCCGTGCCCATAGTGCTCAGGGATGTGTGGGTTAGGGTGGATCGGCCGTCCCCATACTGCCCAGGGATGTGTGGGTTAGGGTGGATCGGCCGTGCCCATAGTGCCCAGGGATGTGAGGGTTAGGGTGGATCGGCCGTGCCCATAGTGCCCAGGGGTGTGCGGGTTAGGGTGGATCGGCCGTGCCCATAGTGCCCAGGGATGTGCGGGTTAGGGTGGATCGGCCGTGCCCATAGTGCCCAGGGATGTGTGGGTTAGGGTGGATCGGCCGTGCCCATAGTGCCCAGGGATGTGCGGGTTAGGGTGGATCGGCCGTGCCCATAGTGCCCAGGGATGTGCGGGTTAGGGTGGATCGGCCGTGCCCAGGGATGTGCGGGTTAGGGTGGATCGGTCGTGCCCATAGTGCCCAGGGATGTGCGGTTAGGGTGGATCGGTCATGCCCATAGTGCCCAGGGATGTGCGGATTAGGGTGGATCGGCCGTACACATAGTGCCCAGGGATGTGCGGGTTAGGGTGGATCGGCTGTGCCCATACTGCCCAGGGATGTGCAGGTTAGGGTGGATCGGCCGTGCACATAGTGCCCAGGGATGTGCGGGTTAGGGTGGATCGGCCGTGCACATAGTGCCCAGGGATGTGCGGGTTAGGGTGGATCGGCTGTGCCCATACTGCTCAGGGATGTGCGGGTTAGGGTGGATCGGCCGTGCACATAGTGCCCAGGGATGTGCGGGTTAGGGTGGATCAGCCATGCCCAGGGATGTGCAGGTTAGGGTGGATCGGCCGTGCACATAGTGCCCAGGGATGTGCGGGTTAGGGTGGATCAGCCATGCCCAGGGATGTGTGGGTTAGGGTGGATCGGCCGTGCCCAGGGATGTGCGGGTTAGGGTGGATCGGCCGTGCCCAGGGATGTGTGGGTTAGGGTGGATCGCCCATGCCCATAGTGCCCAGGGATGTGCGGGTTAGGGTGGATCGGCCGTGCCCAGGGATGTGTGGGTTAGGGTGGATCGGCCGTGCCCAGGGATGTGTGGGTTAGGGTGGATCGGCCATGCCCATAGTGCCCAGGGATGTGCGGGTTAGGGTGGATTGGCCGTGCCCATAGTGCCCAGGGATGTGTGGGTTAGGGTGGATCGGCCGTGCCCAGGGATGTGTGGGTTAGGGTGGATCGGCCGTGCCCATAGTGCCCAGGGATGTGTGGGTTAGGGTGGATCGGCCGTGCCCAGGGATGTGTGGGTTAGGGTGGATCGGCCGTGCCCATAGTGCCCAAGGATGTGCGGGTTAGGGTGGATCGGCCGTGCCCATAGTGCCCAAGGATGTGCGGGTTAGGGTGGATCGGCCGTGCCCATAGTGCCCAGGGATGTGTGGGTTAGGGTGGATCGGCCATGCCCATAGTGCCCAAGGATGTGCGGGTTAGGGTGGATCGGCCGTGCCCATAGTGCCCAGGGATGTGTGGGTTAGGGTGGATCGGCCGTGCCCCTAGTGCCCAAGGATGTGCGGGTTAGGGTGGATCGGCCGTGCGCCGGGATGTGTGGGTTAGGGTGGATCGGCCGTACCCAGGGATGTGCGGGTTAGGGTGGATCGGCCGTGCCCATAGTGCCCAGGGATGTGTGGGTTAGGGTGGATCGGCCGTGCCCAGGGATGTGTGGGTTAGGGTGGATCGGCCGTGCACATAGTGCCCAGGGATGTGCGGGTTAGGGTGGATCGGCCGTGCCCATAGTGCCCAGGGATGTGTGGGTTAGGGTGGATCGGCCATGCCCATAGTGCCCAGGGATGTGCGGGTTAGGGTGGATCGGCCGTGCCCATAGTGCCCAGGGATTTGTGGGTTAGGGTGGATCGGCCGTGCCCATGGATGTGTGGGTTAGGGTGGATCGGCCGTGCCCATAGTGCCCAGGGATGTGCGGGTTAGGGTGGATCGGCCGTGCCCATAGTGCCCAGGGATGTGTGGGTTAGGGTGGATCGGCCATGCCCATAGTGCCCAGGGATGTGTGGGTTAGGGTGGATCGGCCGTGCCCATAGTGCCCAGGGATGTGTGGGTTAGGGTGGATCGGCCGTGCCCATAGTGCCCAGGGATGTGTGGGTTAGGGTGGATCGGCCGTGCCCATAGTGCCCAGGGATGTGAGGGTTAGGGTGGATCGGCCGTGCCCATAGTGCCCAGGGATGTGTGGGTTAGGGTGGATCGGCCATGCCCATAGTGCCCAGGGATGTGCGGGTTAGGGTGGATCGGCCGTGCCCATAGTGCCCAGGGATGTGCGGGTTAGGGTGGATCGGCCGTGCCCATAGTGCCCAGGGATGTGTGGGTTAGGGTGGATCGGCCGTGCCCAGGGATGTGTGGGTTAGGGTGGATCGGCCGTGCCCATAGTGCCCAAGGATGTGCGGGTTAGGGTGGATCGGCCGTGCCCATAGTGCCCAGGGATGTGTGGGTTAGGGTGGATCGGCCATGCCAATAGTGCCCAGGGATGTGTGGGTTAGGGTGGATCGGCCGTGCCCATAGTGCCCAGGGATGTGTGGGTTAGGGTGGATCGGCCGTGCCCATAGTGCCCAGGGATGTGTGGGTTAGGGTGGATCGGCCGTGCCCATAGTGCCCAGGGATGTGAGGGTTAGGGTGGATCGGCCGTGCCCATAGTGCCCAGGGATGTGTGGGTTAGGGTGGATCGGCCGTGCCCATAGTGCCCAGAGATGTGTGGGTTAGGGTGGATCGGCCGTGCCCAGGGATGTGTGGGTTAGGGTGGATCGGCTGTGCCCATAGGGCCCAGGGATGTGCGGGTTAGGGTGGATCGGCCGTGCCCATAGTGCCCAGGGATGTGTGGGTTAGGGTGGATCGGCCGTGCCCATAGTGCCCAGGGATGTGTGGGTTAGGGTGGATCGGCCGTGCCCATAGTGCCCAGGGATGTGTGGGTTAGGGTGGATCGGCCGTGCCCATAGTGCCCAGGGATGTGTGGGTTAGGGTGGATCGGCCGTGCCCATAGTGCCCAGGGATGTGTGGGTTAGGGTGGATCGGCCGTGCCCATAGTGCCCAGGGATGTGAGGGTTAGGGTGGATCGGCCGTGCCCATACTGCCCAGGGATGTGTGGGTTAGGGTGGATCGGCCGTGCCCATAGTGCCCAGGGATGTGAGGGTTAGGGTGGATCGGCCGTGCCCATAGTGCCCAGGGATGTGAGGGTTAGGGTGGATCGGCCGTGCCCATAGTGCCCAGGGATGTGCGGGTTAGGGTGGATCGGCCGTGCCCATAGTGCCCAGGGATGTGTGGGTTAGGGTGGATCGGCCGTGCCCATAGTGCCCAGGGATGTGTGGGTTAGGGTGGATCGGCCGTGCCCATAGTGCCCAGGGATGTGTGGGTTAGGGTGGATCGGCCGTGCCCATACTGCCCAGGGATGTGTGGGTTAGGGTGGATCAGCCATGCCCATAGTGCCCAGGGATGTGTGGGTTTGGGTGAATCGGCCGTGCCCATAGTGCCCAGGGATGTGAGGGTTAGGGTGGATCGGCCGTGCCCATAGTGCCCAGGGATGTGAGGGTTAGTGTGGATCGGCCGTGCCCATAGTGCCCAGGGATGTGCGGGTTAGGGTGGATCGGCCGTGCCCATAGTGCCCAGGGATGTGCGGGTTAGGGTGGATCGGCCGTGCCCATAGTGCCCAGGGATGTGTGGGTTAGGGTGGATCGGCCGTGACCATACTGCCCAGGGATGTGTGGGTTAGGGTGGATCGGCCGTGCCCATAGTGCCCAGGGATGTGCGGGTTAGGGTGGATCGGCCGTGCCCAGGGATGTGCGGGTTAGGGTGGATCGGTCGTGCCCATAGTGCCCAGGGATGTGCGGTTAGGGTGGATCGGTCATGCCCATAGTGCCCAGGGATGTGCGGGTTAGGGTGGATCGGCCGTACACATAGTGCCCAGGGATGTGCGGGTTAGGGTGGATCGGCTGTGCCCATACTGCCCAGGGATGTGCAGGTTAGGGTGGATCGGCCGTGCACATAGTGCCCAGGGATGTGCGGGTTAGGGTGGATCGGCCGTGCACATAGTGCCCAGGGATGTGCGGGTTAGGGTGGATCGGCTGTGCCCATACTGCCCAGGGATGTGCGGGTTAGGGTGGATCGGCCGTGCACATAGTGCCCAGGGATGTGCGGGTTAGGGTGGATCAGCCATGCCCAGGGATGTGCAGGTTAGGGTGGATCGGCCGTGCACATAGTGCCCAGGGATGTGCGGGTTAGGGTGGATCAGCCATGCCCAGGGATGTGTGGGTTAGGGTGGATCGGCCGTGCCCAGGGATGTGCGGGTTAGGGTGGATCGGCCGTGCCCAGGGATGTGTGGGTTAGGGTGGATCGCCCATGCCCATAGTGCCCAGGGATGTGCGGGTTAGGGTGGTTCGGCCATGCCCATAGTGCCCAGGGATGTGTGGGTTAGGGTGGATCGGCCATGCCCAGGGATGTGCGGGTTAGGGTGGATCGGCCGTGCCCAGGGATGTGTGGGTTAGGGTGGATCGGCCGTGCCCAGGGATGTGTGGGTTAGGGTGGATCGGCCATGCCCATAGTGCCCAGGGATGTGCGGGTTAGGGTGGATTGGCCGTGCCCAGGGATGTGTGCGTTTGGGTGGATCGGCCATGCCCATAGTGCCCAGGGATGTGCGGGTTAGGGTGGATTGGCCATGCCCAGGGATGTGTGGGTTAGGGTGGATCGGCCATGCCCATAGTGCCCAGGGATGTGCGGGTTAGGGTGGATCGGCCATGCCCAGGGATGTGTGGGTTAGGGTGGATCGGCCATGCCCATAGTGCCCAGGGATGTGCGGGTTAGGGTGGATCGGCCATGCCCATAGTGCCCAGGGATGTGTGGGTTAGGGTGGATCGGCCATGCCCAGGGATGTGCGGGTTAGGGTGGATCGGCCGTGCCCAGGGATGTGTGGGTTAGGGTGGATCGGCCGTGCCCAGGGATGTGTGGGTTAGGGTGGATCGGCCATGCCCATAGTGCCCAGGGATGTGCGGGTTAGGGTGGATTGGCCGTGCCCAGGGATGTGTGCGTTTGGGTGGATCGGCCATGCCCATAGTGCCCAGGGATGTGCGGGTTAGGGTGGATTGGCCATGCCCAGGGATGTGTGGGTTAGGGTGGATCGGCCATGCCCATAGTGCCCAGGGATGTGCGGGTTAGGGTGGATTGGCCGTGCCCAGGGATGTGTGCGTTTGGGTGGATCGGCCATGCCCATAGTGCCCAGGGATGTGCGGGTTAGGGTGGATTGGCCATGCCCAGGGATGTGCGGGTTAGGGTGGATCGGCCGTACACATAGTGCCCAGGGATGTGCGGGTTAGGGTGGATCGGCTGTGCCCATACTGCCCAGGGATGTGCAGGTTAGGGTGGATCGGCCGTGCACATAGTGCCCAGGGATGTGCGGGTTAGGGTGGATCGGCCGTGCACATAGTGCCCAGGGATGTGCGGGTTAGGGTGGATCGGCTGTGCCCATACTGCCCAGGGATGTGCGGGTTAGGGTGGATCGGCCGTGCACATAGTGCCCAGGGATGTGCGGGTTAGGGTGGATCAGCCATGCCCAGGGATGTGCAGGTTAGGGTGGATCGGCCGTGCACATAGTGCCCAGGGATGTGCGGGTTAGGGTGGATCAGCCATGCCCAGGGATGTGTGGGTTAGGGTGGATCGGCCGTGCCCAGGGATGTGTGGGTTAGGGTGGATCGGCCGTGCCCAGGGATGTGTGGGTTAGGGTGGATCGCCCATGCCCATAGTGCCCAGGGATGTGCGGGTTAGGGTGGTTCGGCCATGCCCATAGTGCCCAGGGATGTGTGGGTTAGGGTGGATCGGCCATGCCCAGGGATGTGCGGGTTAGGGTGGATCGGCCGTGCCCAGGGATGTGTGGGTTAGGGTGGATCGGCCGTGCCCAGGGATGTGTGGGTTAGGGTGGATCGGCCATGCCCATAGTGCCCAGGGATGTGCGGGTTAGGGTGGATTGGCCGTGCCCAGGGATGTGTGCGTTTGGGTGGATCGGCCATGCCCATAGTGCCCAGGGATGTGCGGGTTAGGGTGGATTGGCCATGCCCAGGGATGTGTGGGTTAGGGTGGATCGGCCATGCCCATAGTGCCCAGGGATGTGCGGGTTAGGGTGGATCGGCCATGCCCAGGGATGTGTGGGTTAGGGTGGATCGGCCATGCCCATAGTGCCCAGGGATGTGCGGGTTAGGGTGGATCGGCCGTGCCCATAGTGCCCAGGGATGTGCGGGTTAGGGTGGATCGGCCGTGCCCATACTGCCCAGGGATGTGTGGGTTAGGGTGGATCAGCCATGCCCATAGTGCCCAGGGATGTGTGGGTTAGGGTGGATCGGCCGTGCCCATAGTGCCCAGGGATGTGAGGGTTAGGGTGGATCGGCCGTGCCCATAGTGCCCAGGGATGTGAGGGTTAGGGTGGATCGGCCGTGCCCATAGTGCCCAGGGATGTGCGGGTTAGGGTGGATCGGCCGTGCCCATAGTGCCCAGGGATGTGCGGGTTAGGGTGGATCGGCCGTGCCCATAGTGCCCAGGGATGTGTGGGTTAGGGTGGATCGGCCGTGCCCATACTGCCCAGGGATGTGTGGGTTAGGGTGGATCAGCCATGCCCATAGTGCCCAGGGATGTGTGGGTTAGGGTGGATCGGCCGTGCCCAGGGATGTGCGGGTTAGGGTGGATCGGCCGTGCCCAGGGATGTGCGGGTTAGGGTGGATCGGCCGTGCCCAGGGATGTGCGGGTTAGGGTGGATCGGCCGTGCCCAGGGATGTGTGGGTTAGGGTGGATCGGCCGTGCCCAGGGATGTGTGGGTTAGGGTGGATCCGCCGTGCCCAGGGATGTGTGGGTTAGTGTGGATCCGCCGTGCCCATAGTGCCCAGGGATGTGCGGGTTAGGGTGGATCGGCCGTGCCCAGGGATGTGTGGGTTAGTGTGGATCCGCCGTGCCCATAGTGCCCAGGGATGTGCGGGTTAGGGTGGATCGGCCGTGCCCGGGGATGTGTGGGTTAGGGTGGATCGGCCATGCCCATAGTGCCCAGGGATGTGTGGGTTAGGGTGGATCGGCCGTGACGAGGGATGTGCGGGTTAGGGTGGATCGGCCATGCCCATAGTGCCCAGGGATGTGTGGGTTAGGGTGGATCGGCCGTGCCCAGGGATGTGTGGGTTAGGGTGGATCGGCCGTGCCCAGGGATATGTGGGTTAGGGTGGATCGGCCATGCCCGGGGATGTGTGGGTTAGGGTGGATCGGCCGTGCCCATAGTGCCCAGGGATGTGCGGGTTAGGGTGGATCGGCCGTGCCCATACTGCCCAGGGATGTGCGGGTTAGGGTGGATTGGCCATGCCCATAGTGCCCAGGGATGTGCGGGTTAGGGTGGATCGGCCATGCCCATAGTGCCCAGGGATGTGCGGGTTAGGATGGATCGGCCATGCCCATAGTGCCCAGGGATGTGCAGGTTAGGGTGGATTGGCCATGTCCATAGTGCCCAGGGATGTGCAGATTAGGGTGGATTGGCCGTGCTAAATTGTCCCCATAGTGCCCAGGAATGTGCAGGTTAGGGTGGGATTGGCCATGGGAAATGCAGGTTTACAGGGATGGGGTGGGAATGCTTTTCCGAGGGTTAGTATGGAGTCGATGGGACTGAGTAGAATCCCAACTTGTTTAACTTTTGGTCATTAGACAATCCCTCTGCATCAGGGATCATCCAAGTTATTCATTTACTGATTAAAAATCTATCTCAGCCTTGATTAGATTTTTTTTAGATTACGTTACAGTGTGGAAACAGGCCCTTCG
This sequence comes from Chiloscyllium plagiosum, assembly GCF_037043375.1. NCBI lineage: Eukaryota > Metazoa > Chordata > Chondrichthyes > Orectolobiformes > Hemiscylliidae > Chiloscyllium > Chiloscyllium plagiosum. The sequence continues at coordinate 1,879,721 of NW_028270189.1, forward strand.
GCCCAACAAGTCCACACCGAGCTGCCGAAGTGCAACCCACCCATACCCCTACATTTACCCCTTACCTAACACTAAGGGCAATTTACCATGGCCAATTCACCTGACCTGCACATCTTTGGACTGTGGGAGGACTTTGGGCCAGGTCGTTGAACGCCCTCAACGACCTGGCCCATTGCCGTAAAGAATTCCACTTCCTTCTGAGAGAAGAAAAATCCTCCTCATCTCTGTCTCAATTGTGCAACCTGATGTTATTGTACTCTGAGATTATTCTGTCTGGTCCTAAACTCTCCCACAAGGAGACTCAGCGTTTCTGTCTCTGCCCTGTCAAGTTCCCTCACAATCTTGCCTGTTTCAATAAGGTCACCTCGCATTCTTCTAAATGCCAGACCCAACCTCCTCAACCTCTCTTGAAAAGACAGTCCCTCTGTCCCAGGATCAGCTGAGTGAACCTTCTCTGGACTGTGTCTGTACCAGTCCATCTTTTCGCAAATTACGGGACTGAAACTGTTTGTTGTGTTCCAGCTTTGGCTGCCACCTTGTGGGCGTGACAGCTCATACACCAACGTTCTGGAGGGCTCGTTGTTTATTCTGTTTGTGCTTTCAGACAGGAGAGACTGTTGCTCTCAAGAAAGTGGCCCTGCGGAAACTGGAGGATGGAATTCCGAACCAGGCCCTGCGGGAGATTAAAGCTCTGCAGGAAATTGAGGATAATCAGTATGTGAGTATGGATTAGAGAGAGCTTTACGTTGACCGGACCTGCCCTGGGAGTGTTTGATGGGGGACAGTGTAGAGAGAGCTTTACTTGCTGTTTGAAAGAGTAGAGAGAGCTGTACTCTGTATCCAATCCCCTGCTGTCCTTGTACTTTCTTTGCCTCCCCTCGTAGCTGCTATCTGAAGTCTGTGAGGTTTGGAAGCCAAGATTTGGGTACCTTCAGGATTAGAGTTACCATTTTTGTGTGTTGACTGTGTCCTTGCATTACATTAACTGATCTCTTGCTTCACAGTCTGCGCTCTCCCCTGTTGCAGCACAGGGTAAAAGTGAGGACTGCAGATGCTGGAAACCAGAGTTTAGATTAGAGCGGTGCTGGAAAAGCACAGCAGGTCAGGCAGCGTCTGAGGAGCAGGAAAATCGACGTTTTGGGCAAAAGCCCTTCATCAGTAGTGCTTTTCCAGCAATACTCTAATCTAAGCCCTGATGCAGCACCTGCCACAACCCAACAGCGGCCACTGGAGGCACTGTGGCACCCCAGTTGCGAGCTGCTGGAAGCTTTGCCCCCTCGCAGCCTGTGCTAATACGACTCTGCTCCAGCAGGGGCAGGACAAGATCTGAGACCAAACATCCTTCAAATATAGTTCAAAGAGATAGCCAAAACCGTAACTTTTATCTCATTTAAAGACAAGCCTGAGGTGCTGTGTTCCAAATGAAATTTGATTGGTTACACTACTTGGCTTTGAGCAAAAACACTGTTTATTTGTACCCTACAATTAAAATACAAACAATAGGTAGAACTAACTCTTTTGGAAAAAATAACAGAATCATATGATTTAATTACTAAACAGCAACTGCTCCAATACTGTAACATCCCATAAACACACCCTTCACAAAAAGGCAAATTCAGTAAAACAGATCGTCTCACGTGTGATTCTGGCAGAGAGAGAGAGAGAGAGAGAGAGACAGCCAGCATTTAGCTGAGTGTGTGTGTGTGTGTGTGTGTGTGTGTGAGAGAGAGAGCAAGAGAGACATCCGGTTTCTACAGCCAAATCCAAAACCCAAAAATCTACTGAAGCTAAACTAAGACCTTGTCTCTCATAGAATCCCAACAGTGTGGAAGAAGGCCATTTGGCCCATTGAGTCCACACCAACCCTCCGAAGAGTAGCCCACCCAGACCCATCCTCCTATCTTATCCCTGTACCCCTGCATTTCCGATGGCCAATCCACCCTAACCTGCACATCCCTGGACACTACGGGACAATTTAGCACGGCCAATCCTCCCTAACCTGCACATCTCTGGGCACTACGGGGACAATTTAGCACGGCCAATCCACCCTAACCTGTACATCCCTGGACACTACGGGACAATTTAGCACGGCCAATCCTCCCTAACCTGCACATCTCTGGGCACTACGGGACAATTTAGCACGGCCAATCCACCCTAACCTGCACATCCCTGGGCACTACGGGACAATTTAGCACGGCCAATCCACCCTAACCTGCACATCCCTGGGCACTACGGGACAATTTAGCACGGCCAATCCTCCCTAACCTGCACATCCCTGGGCACTACGGGACAATTTAGCACGGCCAATCCACCCTAACCTGCACATCCCTGGGCACTACGGGGACAATTTAGCATGGCCAATCCTCCCTAACCTGCACATCCCTGGGCACTACGGGCACAATTTCCCATGGCCAATCCACCCCAACCTGCACATCCCTGGGCACTACGGGACAATTTCCCATGGCCAATCCACCCTAACCCGCACATCCCTGGGCACTACGGGACAATTTAGCATGGCCAATCCACCCTAACCTGCACATCCCTGGGCACTACGGGACAATTTAGCACGGCCAATCCACCCCAACCTGCACATCCCTGGGCACTACGGGCACAATTTCCCATGGCCAATCCACCCCAACCTGCACATCCCTGGGCACTATGGGACAATTTCCCATGGCCAATCCACCCTAACCTGCACATCCCTGGGCACTACGGGACAATTTCCCATGGCCAATCCAGCTAACTTGCACATCTTTGGACTGTGGGGGTGGGGGGGGGAATCCCATGCAGACACAGGGAGAATATGTAAACTCCTGACAGACAGTCACCCAAGGATGGAATTCAAACCGGGGTCCCAGGCGCTGTGAGGCAGCAGTGCTAACCATTGAGAGACCATTCTGTGGGAACCAAACTCCACCCATTCATGCAACTTTTATTGTTCCAACGTTTACAAAATCCCCAAGGCCTCTCAAGTTGTTTACTGAAATAGACACCTCTGTGCCTTTGGCTCAAAACCTCTCTTCAAAAGAATCTGGACAAAATACACCTCTTACATCGCTGCACTGACCCTGAGCCCTCTTCACACAGTGTCTCTGGTGCTCACCTAATATGACTCTCATTTAAGCTGCAGGAATATTAACAGCACTGTTTCCTAAACTGTCTTCAACTCCATGTTGGTGAGATCTGGGTGTTTGCCGTTTGCAGACTCTCATGACCCTTCCCAAATTCCAACTGCAGCAACATTGCAAACACTGTACCTTCAGCTGCCTGGACCTTGCAGGTTCTCACATTCCCTCTCAGAATCTCTCAGACTCTCTGGGATTTGAGTTATGAGGAGAGGCTGGATAGGCTGGGACTTGTTTTACTGAAGCATAGGAGGCTGGTGAGTGACCTTTGAAGAGGTTTAGGAAATCATGAGGGGAAAGGATAAGGTGAATGGTAGGCAACTTTTCCCGATTTGAAAATTCCGGGCCATGTTTTTAAGATGAGAGGAGAAAGATTTAAAAAGAGAATGGTTTGCATGTGGAAAGAACAGCCAGAGTAAGTGGTGGATGCGGGTACATTTACAACGTTTAAAAGACATTTGTCTAAGTCCATGAATAAGAGATGTTTTGAGGGACATGGACCAAGTGCAGGCAGGTGAGAATAGTTTCGATTGGGATTCTGGTCGGTGTGGACTATTTAGATCAAAGGGTCTGTTTCCATGCTGTATGAATGTATGATTTCAATGTTGACAGATAGTGATGTTCAGTCTTACACTGCGTTCCTGCCTCCTCTCCTACTGCAGGTGGTCAAACTAAAGGATGTCTTTCCCCACGGGACAGGGTTCGTCCTGGTCTTCGAGTACATGTTGAGTGACCTGTCCGAGGTGATCCGCAATTCTGACTGGCCCCTGACTGAGTCACAGGTTAAAGGTTACATGATGATGCTGCTGAAAGGGCTGGCATTCTGCCACCAGAACTCCATCATGCACAGGGTGAGAGACTGGCTCACTGTCCCCCTCTCGCAGGGTGAGAGACTGGCTCACTGTTACCCTCTCACAGGGTGAGAGACTGGCTCACTGTCCCCCTCTCGCAGGGTGAGAGACTGGCTCACTGTCCCCCTCTCGCAGGGTGAGAGACTGGCTCACTGTCCCCCTCTCGCAGGGTGAGAGACTGGCTCACTGTTACCCTCTCACAGGGTGAGAGACTGGCTCACTGTTACCCACTCGCAGGGTGAGAGACTGGCTCACTGTTACCCACTCGCAGGGTGAGAGACTGGCTCACTGTTACCCTCTCACAGGGTGAGAGACTGGCTCACTGTTACCCTCTCGCAGGGTGAGAGACTGGCTCACTGTTACCCACTCGCAGGGTGAGAGACTGGCTCACTGTTACCCTCTCACAGGGTGAGAGACTGGCTCACTGTTACCCACTCGCAGGGTGAGAGACTGGCTCACTGTTACCCTCTCGCAGGGTGCGAGAGTGGCTCACTGTTACCCTCTCACAGGGTGAGAGACTGGCTCACTGTTACCCTCTCGCAGGGTGAGAGACTGGCTCACTGTTACCCACTCGCAGGGTGAGAGACTGGCTCACTGTTACCCTCTCACAGGGTGAGAGACTGGCTCACTGTTACCCTCTCGCAGGGTGAGAGACTGGCTCACTGTTACCCTCTCACAGGGTGAGAGACTGGCTCACTGTTACCCTCTCACAGGGTGAGAGACTGGCTCACTGTCCCCCTCTCGCAGGGTGCGAGAGTGGCTCACTGTTACCCTCTCACAGGGTGAGAGACTGGCTCACTGTTACCCACTCGCAGGGTGAGAGACTGGCTCACTGTTACCCTCTCACAGGGTGAGAGACTGGCTCACTGTCCCCCTCTCGCAGGGTGAGAGACTGGCTCACTGTTACCCTCTCACAGGGTGAGAGACTGGCTCACTGTTACCCTCTCACAGGGTGAGAGACTGGCTCACTGTTACCCTCTCGCAGGGTGAGAGACTGGCTCACTGTTACCCTCTCACAGGGTGAGAGACTGGCTCACTGTTACCCTCTCACAGGGTGAGAGACTGGCTCACTGTCCCCCTCTCGCAGGGTGAGAGACTGGCTCACTGTTACCCTCTCACAGGGTGAGAGACTGGCTCACTGTTACCCACTCACAGGGTGAGAGACTGGCTCACTGTTACCCACTCGCAGGGTGAGAGACTGGCTCACTGTCCCCCTCTCGCAGGGTGAGAGACTGGCTCACTGTCCCCCTCTCGCAGGGTGAGAGACTGGCTCACTGTCCCCCTCTCGCAGGGTGAGAGACTGGCTCACTGTCCCCCTCTCGCAGGGTGAGAGACTGGCTCACTGTTACCCTCTCACAGGGTGAGAGACTGGCTCACTGTCCCCCTCTCGCAGGGTGAGAGACTGGCTCACTGTTACCCTCTCACAGGGTGAGAGACTGGCTCACTGTTACCCTCTCACAGGGTGAGAGACTGGCTCACTGTCCCCCTCTCGCAGGGTGAGAGACTGGCTCACTGTTACCCTCTCACAGGGTGAGAGACTGGCTCACTGTTACCCTCTCACAGGGTGAGAGACTGGCTCACTGTCCCCCTCTCGCAGGGTGAGAGACTGGCTCACTGTTACCCTCTCGCAGGGTGAGAGACTGGCTCACTGTTACCCACTCGCAGGGTGAGAGACTGGCTCACTGTTACCCACTCGCAGGGTGAGAGACTGGCTCACTGTTACCCACTCGCAGGGTGAGAGACTGGCTCACTGTTACCCTCTCACAGGGTGAGAGACTGGCTCACTGTCCCCCTCTCGCAGGGTGAGAGACTGGCTCACTGTTACCCTCTCGCAGGGTGAGAGACTGGCTCACTGTCCCCCTCTCGCAGGGTGAGAGACTGGCTCACTGTTACCCTCTCGCAGGGTGAGAGACTGGCTCACTGTTACCCACTCGCAGGGTGAGAGACTGGCTCACTGTTACCCACTCACAGGGTGAGAGACTGGCTCACTGTTACCCACTCGCAGGGTGAGAGACTGGCTCACTGTTACCCACTCACAGGGTGAGAGACTGGCTCACTGTTACCCTCTCACAGGGTGAGAGACTGGCTCACTGTTACCCTCTCGCAGGGTGAGAGACTGCTCACTGTCCCCCTCTCGCAGGGTGAGAGACTGGCTCACTGTTACCCTCTCACAGGGTGAGAGACTGGCTCACTGTCCCCCTCTCGCAGGGTGAGAGACTGGCTCACTGTTACCCTCTCGCAGGGTGAGAGACTGGCTCACTGTCCCCCTCTCGCAGGGTGAGAGACTGGCTCACTGTTACCCTCTCACAGGGTGAGAGACTGGCTCACTGTCCCCCTCTCGCAGGGTGAGAGACTGGCTCACTGTTACCCTCTCACAGGGTGAGAGACTGGCTCACTGTTACCCTCTCACAGGGTGAGAGACTGGCTCACTGTCCCCCTCTCGCAGGGTGAGAGACTGGCTCACTGTTACCCTCTCGCAGGGTGAGAGACTGGCTCACTGTTACCCTCTCACAGGGTGAGAGACTGGCTCACTGTCCCCCTCTCGCAGGGTGAGAGACTGGCTCACTGTTACCCTCTCGCAGGGTGAGAGACTGGCTCACTGTTACCCTCTCACAGGGTGAGAGACTGGCTCACTGTCCCCCTCTCACAGGGTGAGAGACTGGCTCACTGTTACCCTCTCACAGGGTGAGAGACTGGCTCACAGTCCCCCTCTCGCAGGGTGAGAGACTGGCTCACTGTTACCCTCTCGCAGGGTGAGAGACTGGCTCACTGTTACCCTCTCACAGGGTGAGAGACTGGCTCACTGTTACCCTCTCGCAGGGTGAGAGACTGGCTCACTGTTACCCTCTCGCAGGGTGAGAGACTGGCTCACTGTTACCCTCTCACAGGGTGAGAGACTGGCTCACTGTTACCCTCTCACAGGGTGAGAGACTGGCTCACTGTTACCCACTCGCAGGGTGAGAGACTGGCTCACTGTTACCCTCTCGCAGGGTGCGAGAGTGGCTCACTGTTACCCTCTCACAGGGTGAGAGACTGGCTCACTGTTACCCTCTCGCAGGGTGAGAGACTGGCTCACTGTTACCCACTCGCAGGGTGAGAGACTGGCTCACTGTTACCCTCTCACAGGGTGAGAGACTGGCTCACTGTTACCCTCTCGCAGGGTGAGAGACTGGCTCACTGTTACCCTCTCACAGGGTGAGAGACTGGCTCACTGTTACCCTCTCACAGGGTGAGAGACTGGCTCACTGTCCCCCTCTCGCAGGGTGCGAGAGTGGCTCACTGTTACCCTCTCACAGGGTGAGAGACTGGCTCACTGTTACCCACTCGCAGGGTGAGAGACTGGCTCACTGTTACCCTCTCACAGGGTGAGAGACTGGCTCACTGTCCCCCTCTCGCAGGGTGAGAGACTGGCTCACTGTTACCCTCTCACAGGGTGAGAGACTGGCTCACTGTTACCCTCTCACAGGGTGAGAGACTGGCTCACTGTTACCCTCTCGCAGGGTGAGAGACTGGCTCACTGTTACCCTCTCACAGGGTGAGAGACTGGCTCACTGTTACCCTCTCACAGGGTGAGAGACTGGCTCACTGTCCCCCTCTCGCAGGGTGAGAGACTGGCTCACTGTTACCCTCTCACAGGGTGAGAGACTGGCTCACTGTTACCCACTCACAGGGTGAGAGACTGGCTCACTGTTACCCACTCGCAGGGTGAGAGACTGGCTCACTGTCCCCCTCTCGCAGGGTGAGAGACTGGCTCACTGTCCCCCTCTCGCAGGGTGAGAGACTGGCTCACTGTCCCCCTCTCGCAGGGTGAGAGACTGGCTCACTGTCCCCCTCTCGCAGGGTGAGAGACTGGCTCACTGTTACCCTCTCACAGGGTGAGAGACTGGCTCACTGTCCCCCTCTCGCAGGGTGAGAGACTGGCTCACTGTTACCCTCTCACAGGGTGAGAGACTGGCTCACTGTTACCCTCTCACAGGGTGAGAGACTGGCTCACTGTCCCCCTCTCGCAGGGTGAGAGACTGGCTCACTGTTACCCTCTCACAGGGTGAGAGACTGGCTCACTGTTACCCTCTCACAGGGTGAGAGACTGGCTCACTGTCCCCCTCTCGCAGGGTGAGAGACTGGCTCACTGTTACCCTCTCGCAGGGTGAGAGACTGGCTCACTGTTACCCACTCGCAGGGTGAGAGACTGGCTCACTGTTACCCACTCGCAGGGTGAGAGACTGGCTCACTGTTACCCACTCGCAGGGTGAGAGACTGGCTCACTGTTACCCTCTCACAGGGTGAGAGACTGGCTCACTGTCCCCCTCTCGCAGGGTGAGAGACTGGCTCACTGTTACCCTCTCGCAGGGTGAGAGACTGGCTCACTGTCCCCCTCTCGCAGGGTGAGAGACTGGCTCACTGTTACCCTCTCGCAGGGTGAGAGACTGGCTCACTGTTACCCACTCGCAGGGTGAGAGACTGGCTCACTGTTACCCACTCACAGGGTGAGAGACTGGCTCACTGTTACCCACTCGCAGGGTGAGAGACTGGCTCACTGTTACCCACTCACAGGGTGAGAGACTGGCTCACTGTTACCCTCTCACAGGGTGAGAGACTGGCTCACTGTTACCCTCTCGCAGGGTGAGAGACTGCTCACTGTCCCCCTCTCGCAGGGTGAGAGACTGGCTCACTGTTACCCTCTCACAGGGTGAGAGACTGGCTCACTGTCCCCCTCTCGCAGGGTGAGAGACTGGCTCACTGTTACCCTCTCGCAGGGTGAGAGACTGGCTCACTGTCCCCCTCTCGCAGGGTGAGAGACTGGCTCACTGTTACCCTCTCACAGGGTGAGAGACTGGCTCACTGTCCCCCTCTCGCAGGGTGAGAGACTGGCTCACTGTTACCCTCTCACAGGGTGAGAGACTGGCTCACTGTTACCCTCTCACAGGGTGAGAGACTGGCTCACTGTCCCCCTCTCGCAGGGTGAGAGACTGGCTCACTGTTACCCTCTCGCAGGGTGAGAGACTGGCTCACTGTTACCCTCTCACAGGGTGAGAGACTGGCTCACTGTCCCCCTCTCGCAGGGTGAGAGACTGGCTCACTGTTACCCTCTCGCAGGGTGAGAGACTGGCTCACTGTTACCCTCTCACAGGGTGAGAGACTGGCTCACTGTCCCCCTCTCACAGGGTGAGAGACTGGCTCACTGTTACCCTCTCACAGGGTGAGAGACTGGCTCACAGTCCCCCTCTCGCAGGGTGAGAGACTGGCTCACTGTTACCCTCTCGCAGGGTGAGAGACTGGCTCACTGTTACCCTCTCACAGGGTGAGAGACTGGCTCACTGTTACCCTCTCGCAGGGTGAGAGACTGGCTCACTGTTACCCTCTCGCAGGGTGAGAGACTGGCTCACTGTTACCCTCTCACAGGGTGAGAGACTGGCTCACTGTTACCCTCTCACAGGGTGAGAGACTGGCTCACTGTTACCCTCTCACAGGGTGAGAGACTGGCTCACTGTTACCCTCTCGCAGGGTGAGAGACTGGCTCACTGTTACCCTCTCACAGGGTGAGAGACTGGCTCACTGTTACCCACTCACAGGGTGAGAGTCTGGCTCACTGTTACCCTCTCGCAGGGTGAGAGACTGGCTCACAGTCCCCCTCTCGCAGGGTGAGAGACAGCCACACTGTCAGAGGGTCTGTGCTGAGGCAGTGTGCATTATTGGATGACCATTGCTGAGGGGGTGGACAGTGTTGGAGGGTCAGTACTGACGGACTGCCACACTGTCAGAGGGTCTGTGCTGAGGGAGTTGGCATCATTGGAGGGTCTGTGTCAAGGGAGTGGGTTCTATCAGAGGGTCAGTGCTGAGGGAGGCGGACACTGTTAGACTGGCAAGAGAGCACTTTGCCCCCCCAACCCTAACTCTGTTTTTACCCCACTTCTATTTCCAGCTGCTCTCTCTGCCCTTTCCCTTCTCTCTGATCCACTACATTGATGCAAGTAGTTAAGATGTTACCAGTCGGAAGGTGGGACAAAGTTTTTATCTGTCACTTGCCTCTTGTAGGACTTGAAGCCAGCAAACCTGCTCATCAGCTCGACGGGGCACCTCAAAATTGCTGATTTCGGACTTGCCCGGGTTTTCTCCAATGAAGGCGATCGACTTTACAGCCATCAGGTGGCTACCCGGTGAGATAGAGAGAGAGGAAGTGTACAGCCCTACAGACAGCACGAGGCCATTCAGCCCCTCCAGCCTGCTCCTTTATTTGTTACATTCACAACTGATCCCATTGCGACCACCATCCGTTTTCCTGTCTTTCCTTTTCCCTGTTGTGACCCTCGGCACCACCCTCTGTCGATCCAGAATTTACCTCATTCTCCACCTTTTGCGATATTCAGTGACCCTGCCTCCCACCGCTGTCCAGGGACAAGAATTCCACAGACTCAACAATCCGACATCTCGCCAATTCCCTCACCATCCAATCAGAGAGCGATGCAGCATGGGACAAGCCCATTCGGCCCGTCAACACTCTGATGGCTGTCAGAAAAATCTCATGCTTGGCCACTAATGACTGCGTCTTCCGTAGTTGCTAAAGTTTCCTCCTTTGAGAATTCATCTAATTTCCCCCCTCCTGGAAAGTTCCTGTTGAACTTGTTCCTCCTCTATATCTCCTCTTCGTTCTTTACTCCATTCCCCTCAATCCCCTTCACCATCCAGTCACTCAGCCTCCTGCTACTGAAAACGATTCCTCCCCTCGCCCCCTCACAGCCTTCATCGAAAACCCCTTCATCACTCCAACCACTTTGACTGAATCTGCCCCCTCAGCCTCTCTGGTCTGAGGAGACTCTCTGCCAGGCTGGCTCAGTTCTATCTTTTTATATTCCCACATCACAGGTGGTACCGAGCCCCAGAGTTGCTTTATGGAGCTCGTAAGTATGATGAAGGGGTGGATATTTGGTAAGTTATATAGTTCTCTGTTCGAGTATCCTCACTAATAAGGTTGTGGTTCATTCATCTTTGGACATTGGACAGGAGATAGGCAGAAAAGAAACCTCCCTTCCATTGTACCCTCAAACTCTCCCAGGGACAGGGACAGCACAGGGTTAGATACAGCGTAAAACTCTCTCTACACTGTCCCCTATCAAACCCTCCCAGTGACAGAGCTGAAAATTGTGTTGCTGGAAAAGCGCAGCAGGTCAGGCAGCATCCAAGGAGCAGGAGAATCGACATTTCGGGAATAAGCCCTTCTTCAGGAAAGTGAAAGGCTTATGCCCGAAACGTCGATTCTCCTGCTCCTTGGATGCTGCCTGACCTGCTGCGCTTTTCCAGCAACACGTTTTTCAGCTCTGATCTCCAGCATCTGCAGACCTCACTTTCTCCTCCCAGTGACAGGGACAGCACAAGGTTAGATACAGAGTAAAACATCCTCTACACTGTCCCCCATCAAACACTCCCAGGACAGGGAAAGCACGGGGTTAGATAGAGAGTAAAGCTCTCTCTACACTGTCCCCCATCAAACACTCCCAGGAACAGGGACTGGACAGGGTTAGATACAGAGTAAAGCTCCCTCTGCACCATCCCCCACCCCATCAAACTGTCTCAGAACAGGGACAGCACGGGTTTAGATACAGATTGAGCCATATGTTGGGAGGATTAGTGTGTGGGATTTTGCAGCCATGATGGTGGTGTTGGTGCCATGATGGTGGTGGTGGTGGGATGGGGGGCAGTGGGGTTGATGCTGGGGTGGTGTTGGTGCCGGGGTGGGTGGGTGGGTGGGGCGGTGGGTATGGTGTTGTTGCAGGGGTGTGGGGAGTGGTGGTGTTGTTGCCTGGGTGGGGGGGTGGTGCTGAGGTGGGGGCTGGTGTTGGTGCCGTGGTGTGGGGGGTGCAGTGCTGGGGCGGTGGGTGGTGTTGGTGCCCGGGTGATGGGGGGGCGGTGGTGTTGGTGCCGGGGTGTGGGGGGGGGGAAGTGATGAGGTGGTAGGTGGTGTTGGTGCCCGGGTGTGGGGGGGGAAGTGATGAGGTGGTAGGTGGTGTTGGTGCCCGGGTGATGGGGGGGCGGTGGTGTTGGTGCCGGGGTGTGGGGGGGGGAAGTGATGAGGTGGTAGGTGGTGTTGGTGCCCGGGTGTGGGGGGGGAAGTGATGAGGTGGTAGGTGGTGTTGGTGCCCGGGTGATGGGGGGCAGTGGTGTTGGTGCCGAGGTGTGGGGGGTGGTGTTGGTGCGGGGGTAGTGTTGGTGCAGACGTGGGGGCTGTTGTTGGTGCCGGGGTTGGGGTGGTGTTGGTGCCGGGGTTGGGGGCAGTGGGATTGGTGCCAGGGTGGTGTTGGTGCCAGGGTGGGGGGCAGTGGGGTTGGTGCCGGGGTGGGAGAGGTCGGGTTGGTGCCGGTGTCTGGGACAGCTTCAGTGATTTATCCCTCCCCCTCCAGGGCAGTGGGTTGCATCTTCGGGGAGCTCCTGAATAACTCGCCGCTGTTCCCAGGCGAGAATGACATTGAGCAGCTGTGCTGCGTTCTCAGAGTCCTGGGGACGCCAAATGAGAGGATCTGGCCAGTAAGTCACACTCGGCAGCGCTCAGGGCGTATCTATTAGCCTCGGTGCCATTCCACTGTATGTTTCCCAGACTCCGAGCGGAACAGAAGAGAAGGAGCATAAAATGCCTGGAGTTTAGCGAGTTAACCAGTGAGTGGTGCAGTATGCACAAAGAGGTGAATGGCCTCCTGTTTCTGTGTGACAGGCTGGAGGAGGAGGGGCTGAATAGCCTCCTGTTCCTGTGTGACAGACTGGAGGAGGAGGGGCTTAATGGCCTCCTGTTCCTGTGTAAGAGACTGGAGGAGGGGCTGAATGGCCTCCTGTTTCTGTGTAACAGACTGGAGGAGGGGCTGAATGGCCTCCTGCCTCTGTGTAACAGGCTGGAGGAGGGTGGGGGGACGCTGATGATTCCACCACATTGTAACTGAGGCCCTGTGAGGCATCACAGGAACCTGTTGTGAGATCAATCAGCCCCTTGAGCCTGGACCCCCCAGTGGCTCGGCTGATGTGTGTCTGAACTCCACCTACCTACCTCAGTTCTGTCACCTTTAATCTCACTAGCCCGGACAAAAGCCTCCGTTTCAAAATTTCCAATTGATACCTTACTGGTGGTCCGGAGTTGAGGAGAATAGGGTGAGCGAGCTCTCGATGTCCAATACCCTTTGTAGAAAAGGTATTTCCTGGGATCAGCTCTGATCAACAGAGCTCAGGTTTAACTCTGATGGACAGAGCTCAGGTTTAACTCTGATGGACAGAGCTCAGGTTTAACTCTGATGGACAGAGCTCAGGCTTAAAGGTTCAGCATGGTCCTTAATTCTGGACAGTCCCATACCAGAGGAAGTGGTTGCTCTCTATCAACCCTGTTGAATCCTTCAATTATTAAACCCCTCAATAAGGATCAAGCCCTAACCTCTGATACCTGAGATGAATATTGTCCACTCTGTCTGACCTGTCTTAGCGATTTCATAGCTGCAGGTGAGCTGATGTCCTGCCCATGGCTGCCTTGCTGTTGCTGTTCCTCCTCCTGCCGTGACTGACTTGTGTAAGAGTGCGTGAACCTCATGATTAGATCACTAAGAACGGACCAGTACTGTGAGATGAAGGTCTGTAGCTGATGGGGGAATTGTGATTCATCTGTCTCGCCAGAGAGCTGGAGGAGGGTGAACATGGACAGAAATGGTAAAGATACTACTGAGTATACAACAGTCGTGAAGTCATCTAGCACAGTCCAACCAGTCCGTGCCGAACATAATCCCAGACTAAACTAGTCCCACTTGCCTGCTCCTGGCCCATATCCCTTCAAAGCTTTCCTCTTCATGTACTTACCTAAATGGTTTTTAAACGTTGTAACTACCAGCATCTGCCACTTCCTCCGGCAGTTCATTGCGGATCGGATTGGCTGGGAGTTATTGAAACAGTGCCGATTTTGGAACCTTCACACGCTGTGTCGCACCTTCCCTTCTCCATTCGTATTCACTCGGGATAAGATCATTGGGCTCCATGCACACCAGAAATGCCGCCCCTTCCAGGACTGGGATACGTGAGGTTCCACCCTCCCTGGAGATCTCTCTTACGATTCATCAGGAAGTAGAGGTCGTGGGACATTTTACATCCACCTGAGAGGGCAGAAGGGAAACTGGGTTAGTGTCACATCCTTAAAGGTAGCACCACTGACAGTGTGACACTCCCTCAGCACTGACCCTCTGACAGTGCGTCACTCCCTCAGCACTGACCCTCCAACAGTGCGACACTCCCTCAGCATTGACGCTCCGACAGTGTGGCACTCCCTCAGCACTGACCCTCCGACAGTGCCCACTCCCTCAGCACTGACCCTCCGACAGTGTGGCACTCCCTCAGCACTGACCCTCCGACAGTGCCCACTCCCTCAGCACTGACCCTCCAACAGTGCGACACTCCCTCAGCATTGACGCTCCGACAGTGTGGCACTCCCTCAGCCTTGACCCTCCGACAGTGCCCACTCCCTCAGCACTGACACTCTGACAGTGCAGCACTCCCTCAGCACTGACCCTCTGACAATGCGGCACTCCCTCAGCACTGACCCTCTGACAGTGCAGCACTCCCTCAGCACTGGCCCTCTGACAGTGTGGCACTCCCTCAGCACTGACCCTCTGACAGTGCGGCACTCCCTCAGCACTGACCCTCTAACAGTGTGACACTCCCTCAGCACCGACCCTCTGACAGTGCAGCACTCCCTCAGCAGCGACCCTCTGACAGTGCGGCACTCCCTCAGCACTGACCCTCTGACAGTGCGGCACTCCCTCAGCACTGACCCTACAATAGTGTTCACTCCCACAGCACTAACCCTCCGACAGTGCAGAGCTCCCTCAGCACTGACCCTCTGACAGTGTCCACTCCCTCAGCACTGACCCTCCAACAGTGCGACACTCCCTCAGCATTGACGCTCCGACAGTGTGGCACTCCCTCAGCACTGACCCTCCGACAGTGCCCACTCCCTCAGCACTGACCCTCTGACAGTGCAGCACTCCCTCAGCACTGACCCTCTGACAATGCGGCACTCCCTCAGCACTGACCCTCTGACAGTGCAGCACTCCCTCAGCACTGACCCTCTGACAGTGTGGCACTCCCTCAGCACTGACCCTCTGACAGTGCGGCACTCCCTCAGCACTGACCCTCTAACAGTGTGACACTCCCTCAGCACCGACCCTCTGACAGTGCAGCACTCCCTCAGCAGCGACCCTCTGACAGTGCGGCACTCCCTCAGCACTGACCCTCTGACAGTGCGGCACTCCCTCAGCACTGACCCTACAATAGTGTTCACTCCCACAGCACTAACCCTCCGACAGTGCAGAGCTCCCTCAGCACTGACCCTCTGACAGTGTCCACTCCCTCAGCACTGACCCTCTGACAGTGTGGCACTCCCTCAGCACTGACCCTCTGACAGTGCGGCACTCCCTCAGCACCGACAGTGCGGCACTCCCTCAGCACTGACCCTCCGACATTGCCCACTCCCTTAGCACTGACACTCCAACATTGCCCACTCCCCCAGCACTGACCCTCTGACAGTGTGGCACTCCCTCAGCACCGACCCTCCGACATTGCCCACTCCCTCAGCACTGACACTCCAACATTGCCCACTCCCTCAGCACTGACCCTCTGACAGCGTGGCACTCCCTCAGCACCGACCCTCCGACAGTGCCCACTCCCTCAGCACTGACCCTCCAACACTGCTCACTCCCTCAGCACTGACTCCTCTGACAGTGCGGCACTCCCTCAGCACTGACCCTCTGACAGTGCGGCACTCCCTCAGCACTGACCCTACAATAGTGTTCACTCCCACAGCACTAACCCTCCGACAGTGCAGAGCTCCCTCAGCACTGACCCTCTGACAGTGTCCACTCCCTCAGCACTGACCCTCTGACAGTGTGGCACTCCCTCAGCACCGACCCTCCGACAGTGCCCACTCCCTCAGCACTGACCCTCCAACATTGCCCACTCCCTCAGCACTGACCCTCTGACAGTGTGGCACTCCCTCAGCACCGACCCTCCGACAGTGCCCACTCCCTCAGCACTGACCCTCCAACATTGCCCACTCCCTCAGCACTGACCCTCTGACAGTGTGGCACTCCCTCAGCACCGACCCTCCGACAGTGCAGCACTCCCTCAGCACTGACCCTCCAACATTGCCCACTCCCTCAGCACTGACCCTCTGACAGTGTGGCACTCCCTCAGCACCGACCCTCCGACAGTGCAGCACTCCCTCAGCACTGACCCTCCAACATTGCCCACTCCCCCAGCACTGACCCTCCAACACTGCTCACTCCCTCAGTGCTGAGATTGGGAGCAAGAGTGTTGAACTGACCCACAAGACACAAGCCTCAAGTCACCATTGTTTTGTAATCAATCATTTTACTTTTACAACAGATTTCCTAAAACGTTTATCCTTAACATAAACCAAAGTGGGACTCAATCCGTCATTGTCTCCCAGGTGGGAGTAACTGTGTGACCATTGAGCATCGCTTGGATTACATGTGGCACTCCTTCTGCACTGACCCTTTGGGCAGCACAGTAGCTCAGTGGTTAGCACTGCTGCCTCACAGCGCCTCACAGACAAGGTTCGATTCCCACCTTGGCTGACTGTCTGTGTGGAGTTTGCACATTCTCCCTGTGGCTGCGTGGGTTTCCTTCGGGTGCTCCGGTTTCCTCCCACAATCCAAAGCTGTGCAGGCCAGATTAATTGGCCATGCTAAATTACCCATAGTGATAGGTACATTAGTCAGGCATAAAATATAGGCGAATGGGTCTGGGAGGGTTACTCTTCGGAGGGTCGGTGTAGACTTGTTGGGCTGCAGGGCCTGTTTCCATACTGTAGGGAATCTAATGTAGAGTTCAAAATTGCACATCCTTCACTAACCTCTCGCTCCTCAATTGCTCCCCCTCCCCCTCACCCCCCACCTCACCACCAATATGCTAGGAAATTACCGAGCTGCCAGATTACAACAAGATCACTTTCAAGGAGAATCCACCCATTCCACTGGAACACGTTGTCCCAGACGCCTCACCCGAGGCAGTGGATCTACTGAAACGCTTCCTGGTTTACCCGTCCAAGCAGAGAATCAGTGCAGCTGAGGTGAGCAGCGGCCAGCTCCTTCTTCCAAATCCTCCCCCTCCTCTTCCTGCTCCCCTGTCCAACCCACCTGGGCCTTCACACTCTCCTCTGGCTAAACTCTGGCGCCAACAGGAAACCACCTCGCTCGCAGGATCTGGGACATGGGTCACACTGCAGGCTAGTTTTAAAATCAAATGGGAACTGGAGTTTGTTTACACAGGGATAATGTCTAATAGCAAAAAAACACAATTAAACTCCTATCAGGCCTTGACGAGAAATCTCACCATGAGTACTCTTTATTGTTCGGGTCTCCGTATCCAACTTGGAATACAGCCCACAGTCCCAGTCCCTATAATCCCACTTGGAATACTGCGCACAGTCCTAGTCCCTATAATCCCACATGAAATACTGCCCACAGCTCCAGTCCCTATAATCCCACATGGAATACTGCGCACAGTCCTAGTCCCTATAATCCCACATGAAATACTGCGCACAGCTCCAGTCCCTATAATCCCACATGGAATACTGCGCACAGTCCCAGTCCCTATAATCCCACATGGAATACTGCACACTGTTCTGGTCCACATGTCCCACTTGGAATACTGCACACTGTTCTGATTCCCATATTCCACTCGGAATGCAGCACACTGTTCTGATCCCCACGTCCCACTTGGAATACTGCACACTGTTCTGGTCCATGAATCTCACTCGGAATACTGCACACTGTTCTGGTCCACACGTCCCACTTGGAATACTGCACACTGTTCTGATTCCCATATTCCACTCGGAATGCAGCACACTGTTCTGATCCCCACGTCCCACTTGGAATACTGCACACTGTTCTGGTCCATGAATCTCACTCGGAATACTGCACACTGTTCTGGTCCCCACGTCCCACTCGGAATACTGCACACTGTTCTGGTCCATGAATCTCACTCGGAATACTGCACACTGTTCTGGTCCACACGTCCCACTTGGAATACTGCACACTGTTCTGGTCCCCACGTCCCACTCGGAATACTGCACACTGTTCTAACAATGTAATTGGATTGTAAGGAATTGAGTGGCAGTTTAATAGGGGAAAGGAACGCGAGGGTTACAGATTGGAATGTTGGGTTGAGGATTGAGACTCTCAGTCCAATCCACGAGATCTTCCTGAACAGGAGAGCAGACCTGAGGGGCGGAATGGCACCGCCTGCTTCACATCCAGCTGCTCTTGGGCTTTTTAAAACGATGGAGAGGGTTTGGATTGAGCAAACATGAGAAATGTTTCCACGAGTGAGGGATGGGGATGAGAGCCAGCAGTGCCTGTCACTCAGAGGGTCAGCTGATAGTTGGCACCAGTGTTCCACGGAACCACTCAGAGTGTGCCCACCGCCGGTCGGCCTACACTGACCTCAAAGGCACACGCCCGTGGGATCTGGTGGTAGGAATCAGGCCAGGCCATCACAATCAAAGCTTAACAGATGTGTTCCCTCCCTTCACCCATCCAGGCTCTCCTGCACCCGTATTTCTTCAAGGAGCCGCTGCCTGCCCATCACTCGGAGCTGCCGATCCCGCAGCGGGCGGGCAGGAAGACCCTGCAGCATCAGCACGAGTTCCACATCGAGCAGCCCCTCGTGGAGTCAGTGACAGACCCGGACCTCGTCTCCTGCCATGCCCGGCTCTAGTGACACCACCGTTGTGCTGGGAGAGAATGGGGTGCTGTTCCCCTTTTTATAGACTGTCTGCTTCATTAGAGAGAGCAGAGTGCTGTCACTCCACAACCTGTGTTACAGGAGTATTGTAATAAAACACGAGACTAATGATTGAGCCTGAGTTGTGGAAGGAGATACTGGGGGACATGTATCTTGGCCAAAGGGGTCAGGTTTCAAATGCCTTCAAGGAAGAGAGGGGGGAGCCCATTCTCGAGCTGACTGCATTGCTCTGTGCTGGTCAGGCTCCCCCAGGTTTCAGTGTCCCCAGACTGACTGCTTCTGTTTGTGTTTGTACTGCCTTCCTAACCTGCATGGCCTCTTTCAGTGACTTGTATATCTACAATCCTCTGCTCTGCTGCCCCATTTAGACATTTTCTGGTTACTTTCTTGGCTGCAAATAACATGGGGATCTTTTTCACAATCATCAGATAACACTATTTTGAGTCAGTTTTGTAAATGATCTCTTGCTAATTCCACTCTCTGATTCTCAGTAGAGTTCATTTCAAACGTGACACCAACTGAAATCTCTTAATAGTTTCTTTCTGGTTTCAGAAAGCTTCAGATGGTTCCTTGTGTCTACTTCAAAATCTAAGTCACCTCGCTCTTTATTAATTTCTGTACCAGCAGCATAACCCTCTGGTTGGTTTCATTTTAAAAAAAAACATGTTCCCTTCTCAATCCTCCAAAATGCCAAAGGAGTTTCCTGTTGCCAGTTTCACCTCGGAAGGTCTCTGCAGAGCTGTTGTCTGTCGTCTTGCTGTAGTGGGGTCACCCTGTCTCCATTAGCCCCCCCCCTCACACTCTTACCTCTGCACATTCTTCCTCCTCTGATTAATGATTCAATTCCTTCCCAAAAACGTCCTTCCTCCTCTCCCACATTCTCAGGCCACGTGAAACACTTCTTTTCAGCCGATCTCTTGACTATCAACCCTTCCACCAACAAGAACAATTTCTCTCCCACATTCTATGCTGTCTGAGGCCTCCCACCCTGACCACACACAGGTCTCCCCCTTGGCACCTCAGACAAGAGGTCTGAGTAGTCTAATACTGAACTACAGAATCTATCATCCCAACACACACACACACACACACAAACCTGCATTAGAGCATCATTTCAATGAGCACACTACAGCACTGAGGAACTACAAAGAGCAGATGCAAACCACCTATACAGCGTATTCAAAAAGAACAGGTACCCAATGAACATAGTCCCCCGATTTCTCAGCAACAAACCCAAACAAGTAGACAAAACACGCCCAGAAACCCTATCTACTCTCCCCTACATCGGAGACATCTCGGAAATGACTGCCAGACTACTCAGACCAATTGGCATTATGGTAGCCCACAAACCCACCAACACACTAAAACAGCAGCTAATGAACTTGAAAGACCCTATACAGACAACAAGCAAAATGAATGTCATTTACAAAATCCCTTGCAAGAACTGTAACAAACACTACATTGGACAAATGGGCAGGAAACTAGCCACCAAGATACAGCCACAAAAAGACATGACCCACTAACACTAGTATCCTTACATACAGATGAGGAAGGACACCATTTTGACTGGGATAATACACCCATCCTAGGACAAGCCAAACAGAGACATGCACAAGAATTTCTAGTAGCATAGCATTCCAACCGGAACTCTGTCAACAAACACATTGATTTGGACTCCATCTACCACCCTCTGAGAAAAAGAACCGGAAACACAAAACAGATAAATAGAAAGCAGGACATATCACCAGCACTTCACAGGAGGCTCACTGATGATGTTACCTAGTATGGTGACAAAATGTCTGATAATGAACCTTCCAACTCAGCGAGCAAACGTACGTCCAGAACCTAAACCTGAGCTACAAATCTTCTCAAAACTCGCTAGAGCCCCTGGTCTTCACCGATATTCAGATGCAACACATCATCCTCCAACATTTCTGCCACCTACAAACAGACCCCACCACCATGGATATATTCTCCTCCCCATCCCTATCTGTGTTCTGGAGAGACCATTCCCTCCATGACTCCCTTGTAAAGGTCCATACCCCCCCCCCCCCCCCCACCCAACAACCCACCCTCCACTCCTGGCACCTTTCCCACCACCGCAAGAAGTGCAAAACCTGTGCCCATACCTCTCCCTTCAGCTCTAAGGCCCCAAGGGATCTTTCCACATCTGACAGAAATTTACCTGTACTTTAACACAAATCAACTACTATTTCTGTTGCTCTCGAAATGGGTATCCTCTACATTGGGGAGATAAGACACCAACTTGTGGAACATTTCAGAGCACATCTCTGAGGCACACACACTAAACATCTCCACCGCACTGTGGCTGAACACTTTAACACCCCTTCCCACTCTGCCTGGGACATGCAAGTCCTCAGCCTCCTCCACTGCCAAACTCTAGCCACCCGACGCCTGGAGGAAGAATGCTTCATCTTCCGCCTTGGGACCCTCCAACCACATGGGATCAAAGTGGATTTCACCAGTTTCCTCCTTTCCTCTCCTCTCTCACCTTATCCCAGATCCAACCTTCCAACTTGGCACCGCCCTCTTGAACTGTCCTACCTGTTCATCTTCCTTCTCACCTATCCACTCCACCTTCCACTCTGACCTACCACCTTCACCCCCCACTTTCACCTACCTATTGCATTGCCAGCTACCTTCCCCCCCAGCACCACCCACCCCCTCCCATTTATCTCTCAGCCCTCTTGGGTCACCCCGTCATTCCTGATGAAGAGCTTATGCCCGACTCTTTTCCTCGGATGCTGCGATTCTGATCTGCGGTCATCACTTTCTCCTCCTCCTGGTCCCAATTTCCCTTTGGCTTGTTTTGAGCCGCTGCAGCCCAGCCATCTCGGAAGCCTATTGAGAGTCACCACGTTGCTGTGTGGCCTGGTATCCCATGTAGGCACCGACTTGGTGAGCACGACCGATTTTCTTCTCCCTCTGTCGGGCACCAGTGAACCACATGCACTCTTAGATTAGATTCCCTACAGTGTGGAAACAGGCCCATTGGCCCAACAAGTCCACACCAACCCTCCGAAGAGTAACCCACACAGACCCATTTCCTTCTAACTAATGCATCTAACACTATGGACAAGTTAGCATGGCCAATTCACCTGACTGGCACATCTTTGGATTGTGGGGGGAAACCGGAGCACCCGGAGGAAACCCACGCAGACACGGGGAGAATGTGCCAACTCCACACAGTCGCCCGAGGCTGGAATCGAACCTGGGTCCCTGGCGCTGTGAGGCAGCAGTGCTAACCACTGAGCCACTGTGCTGCCCTAATGACGATCGATGACCATTGTCACGGTTGCCATTACTGAGACTCTCATTCCCTGATTTAATGATCCTCACCAGACTGCCATGCTGGGATTTGGACTTGCATCCTCACAGCATTAGCCCCACTTTTCCAGCAATGTTACCACTCTCCTTCAAAGCTGGAAACATTCATGGGATCTCCACAACAGGGAAGTCAATGTGTAGGAGGTAGACAGTGACGGGGCCTAAATAGGAGAGCGAGACTATGGTGGGATTGGAAAGTGTATCTCCAGATTACCTCTTGATTACTTGTCCAGTGACATAATCACTACCTTTCCCTCTCCCTCCCTGATAGCCTAATTCATTCGAGGGATGTGGTCAACACTGGCTGGTGCCAGTATTTATTTTCCATCCCCAACTGCCCAGAGGACAGTCGCATGCAGGCCAGACTGGGTAAGGACAGCAGATCTTCCCTTTTCTTGGCTTTTCAACAACAGTCACCATGAGCCTTTTGTTGAATTTAAATTTCACCATCTGTTCACGTTGGAATTCAAACCCAAGGTCCCAAGAACATAAGCCTGGGGGTTCTGGACTGACATTCACCCCGATGTCACCACCACCACCACCACCTAAGGGAAGATGAATACTCCTTTTCTCTCATCTTCAGGGCAGGGAAGGGAATGGTTATTGCAACTCCAGAGTTTAGCTGACACGATAGGGTTAAGCATGGCCACTCCCTTGAGACCACTTATGACTTTCTGAGTTCTGGGCGTGAGACAGTTTCTGGGTGTCTTCAGCAGAAGACCAATTCCTCAGAAATGCCCTTATCTCTTTGGTGCAGATCTTCCAGCTCTGTTTGCAGACTGAGCAAGTGTGTTAGCAAGAGCTGGTAAGTGTTGGGGAGGCAGACTGGCTGATGCAGAAGAATGTAACAGTCTGGTGAAAGGCAGAGAGACAGAAGACTTAACAGTGGATCAAGCCTGCAGAATAAAGCACACAAAACAAGAATGAGAAGGTCAAGAAAGAAGGCAGAGACTCAGGAAAGGGGCCTCGTTTCTTGGAAACATCTGAAGCTGCAGGGCCTTGGTACAAACCAAGATCCCATGCAGTGTGCTGGTTGGCAGTGGCTAGAAAAGGGGAAAATACTCCCAGCATGGGGTTAGACAGAGAGTAAAGCCCTCCCCCGCCTCTTTACTCTTGAAAATGCACTTTATTTCAAATGGAAAGTTTTCCCGACACAAATCCTGTTAAACAGCACAGGATTAAATACAGAGTAAAGCATCGTCTATACTATCCCCTGTCAAACACTCCCAGGACAGGGACAGCATGTGGTTCGATACAGAGTAAAGCTTCCTTTACACCGTCCCCATCAAACACTCCCAGGGACAGGGACAGCACAGGGTTACATACAGAGTAAAGCTCCTTCTACACTGTCCCCCATCAAACTCTCCCAGGGACAGGAACAGCACGGGGTTAGATACAGAGTAAAGCTTCCTCAACACTGTCAAACACTCCCAGGGACAAAACAGGGTTAGATACAGAGTAAAGCTCTCTCTACACTATTCCCCATCAAACACTCCCAGGGACAGGGCCAGGGCCAGTACAGGGTTAGATACAGAGTAAAGCTCCCTCTACACTGTTCCCCCGTCAAACACTCCCAGGGACAGGGCCAGTACAGGGTTAGATACAGAGTAAAGCTCCCTCTACACTGTTCCCCCGTCAAACACTCCCAGGATAGGGATAGTGCGGGGTTAGAGACAGAGTACAGCTCTCTCTACACTGACCCATCAAAACTGAGCCTTGAATAGATTCACTGACCTGACCCCTGTGTGGAGTGTTAATCCCAAAGACTCTCCACCCTCAGAGAGAAGACATCCTTCCTCATTACTGCCTTCAATAGGAGACCCCTCATTCTGAAACCGTGTCCTCTCTTGTTCTAGATTTCCCAGCCTGTGTGGGGGATGAAACAGCCTCTCAGCACCCATCTCCTCAGGTACATTTCAATGCCAACACCTCCTCATTTTTTTAGAAATCTGATGGAGGGACAGGCCCAACCTCTCCTTGGAAGACAGATCCCTTCATTCCAGCCAAGGGAAGCTCCTCTGCAGTACCTCACAGCACAAGTCTATCCATCCTTCAGTGAGGACTCCTAGCAACATCCTGTACAGTTGGGGCAAACTTCCTTGACGGTTATACTCTGTTCCCCCTCGGAAGAATGTTTACCTTTGTAATTACACACTGAACACGTGGGGCTGCAACTTGGGATTTACAGACAAGGATTCCCAGTCTTGTGAATCACATTTGATCTTCCTCGTGTTCGGAGGAAAGAGTGTGAGAGAGAAATATGTGGAGGCAGGAACGAGAAAGGTATGGAAAGGCAGCATGAGTAGAACGGGAAAGATGTGTTTAACGCTCAAAAGATGATCAGGCTTTGGCCCTGGAGGAGTCAGGGGTGGGTGGGGGGTGGGAAGAAAGAGAGAGGAAAAAAGAAATATAGAAAATGACTGTTCAGATTTCTACTGCGGGTATGAGCCAACTATTGCCTCCGATCAGATAAAGACCTTATCAGCAACAAACAGTTAGACGAGATGGGTGGATTCATCAGTGAAGGAGGACACAGCAACCATTTGTGTGACAGGCCTCTCGTGAGATTACAAAGTTTGTTTGGTGGGGTCAATGAGAATGCTTACACAGTTGACAAAACATTTCTCCTTTTTCTGAACCGGGTTAGAGAGGGGAAGGAGAGATATGAAATTTACCCGAATTATTTGTGATGCTATCGCCAAACCCAATTCCTTTACCACAAGTCTCGCCTAACCGTCCCTCCGCACTAGGCCTCAGTTTCCGCCTCTCTTGTGTGTCATATTGCAATGATCCGTTTATAATTAATTAGACAAGAAACTTTGTAGGTTTTTACTTCATCTTTGCCTTTCCATTTTCCTACCAAGGGAATACCTCAGTGTCAGAGCTGGGTAAACAAGATAATGATGGAGAGCAGTGCTGAGGGCATTTGACACAGTGCAGGTCAGTACTGAGACTTGAGGAGAGGGCTGAATGGCCTCTTGTTCCTATGTAACAAGCTCAAGGAAGGGGCTAAATTGCCTCCTGTTCCTGTGTAACAGGCTCGAGGAAGGGAGCTGAATGGCCTCCTGTTCCTGTGTAACAGGTTGGAGGAGGAGGGCGGTGGAGCTGAATGGCCTCCCATTCCTGTGTAACAGGCTGGAGGAGAAGGCTGAATGGCCTCCTGTTCCTGTGTAACCAGCTGGAGGAGGGGGCTGAATGGCCTCCTGTTCCTGTGTAACCGGCTGGAGAAGGGTGGGGCTGAATGGCCTCCTGTTCCTGTGTAACCGGCTGGAGGAGGGGGCTGAATGACCTCCTGTTCCTGTGTAACAAGCTGGAGGAGGGGGCTGAATGGCCTCCTGTTCCTGTGTAACCAGCTGGAGGAGGAGGCTGAATGGCCTCCTGTTCCTGTGTAACAGGCTGGAGGAGGGTGGGGCTGAATGGCCTCCTGTTCCTGTGTAACAGGCTGGAGGAAGGGGGCTGAATGGGCCTCTTGGACTGTGCCTTCACATCTAACCCATCATCTCCACTCTCCTCAACCCACTAAGAACAGTGACCTCGGCACTTCCCAGTTGTTTGCCACCTGAGAAGGCATTTCTGCACAGGATCAGTGGGTCCCTGTTAAGTTCGCAGTTGGTGGAAATTGACGGCATTGCCTCAATGCGCCTGACACAGTGCCCCTCGAGAAGGTGGGGGTGAGCTGCCTTCTTGACCTGCTGCAGTCCCTCTGTGGTGTAGGGACATCCTTATTAGAGAGAGAGTGTTCCAGGATTCTGAACCCAGCATCATTGAAAGACCCGGCCTATAACAGGATGGTGACAGGCTCGGAGGGGGACTTGCAGTTGGTGGTGCTCCAGGGGGGTACAGGTGGCGGGTTTGGAAAGTGCTATCGGAGGAGTCTCCACAAGTTGAAGTCCACACTGACTCTCTGAAGAGCATCCCACCCAGGCCAGCCCTTACCATACCCTACTCCCTGTAACCGCTCATTTCCCATGGCTAATCCACCTAGCCTGCACATCCCTGGAAACTTGGCGCAGCAAAACCACCCTAACCTGAACATCTGTGGGAGGTTCAGGTTAGGGAGGAAACTGGAGCACCCGGAGGAAACCCGCACAGACACGGGGGAGAATGTACAAACTCCACACACAGGCCCAAGGCTGGAATCGAACCCAGATCCCTGGTGCAGTGAGGCAGCAGTGCTAACCACTGAGCCGCCGCGTTGAAGGTGGTTGATGAGGCAGTGTGCTTTCTTGGATTTGGAACTAAATCAGGCTTTTCCTTTACTATCACTGGGTCAGAATCTTGGAACTGCCTCGTTACATCCCCCTCTGTGATGGTTGGGGAAGCTTATCACCACATTCTCCAGGGACAATTACGGATGGGCAGCAACACCAGCCTAGACAGCGATGCTCACATCCCATAAAATAATTTTTTTCAGTGCTTTGCCTTGTAATGAATAAACTCTTAAATGGTCCAACCCATGCCCTTCTGTTACTTTCTGGGTCTTGCACTTTCAGACAGATTTCATGGCGTTGCTGAGAAAGCATAAGAGAATTAGTAAATCCGTATCCGAGATGGTCACGGAGATCCAACGTTTTCCTCGCAGTAGAGAAGGGCAACGGGGAAATTGGGGTGTTTGGAATTGGCGGGGGGAGAGATTTCGATCGGGGGTGGGGTGGGGGAACCATTCCCGTGGCAGGAGAGTGAATGAGCAGTCCGACTCTCAGCAGAGAATGGGGTAACATCTCTGGTTCAGGGCAGGGCGTGATGGGTGGCAGATCCTCCTGAAGGGTCACGGAGGAGAGAAACAGGCAGGACGGAGAGGGGGAGAGAGAGAGAGAGAGAGAGACACAACAGGCTGGTGGGACTCCAACACCATCTCTGGAGGGCTCCGACGGCTCAGATTGGGTGGATGACCTGGGGAGGCGGGTCGTGCAGGCAAGAGGACTGACAAACCCCTTCAATCCGCCCGCCCTCCGCCCAACACAGCAACAGGACAACCACTGTCGCTCCTATCAGAGAGTGCAATCACACATTTCCTCCTGTTCGATGGCACTTCTGAAGAAGAGAAAATAAAAGAATCGTGTTGGAACTATTGCTTGCTCATTGGGCCTTATTTTGTGATAACGTTTTCACAAGGTTAGTGGCTTTTCGAGATGATTATCTGCATTTTGTTATCTCGTGCATTTGAGTATTTTCTCAGCCTCTCTATGTCAGGGAGCTGGTTTGCCTGATATGAGTAGACTCTCGCTATTTCCTTTTAAAAATGCCATATAAAGAGATACGTTCCCTGTGTGATTAGGAATTAATCATCAAATGGTGAACTTTCTGAATTGAAACTCTGCCTCACTCTCCCCACTTCACAACTTTATCTGTTTTAAATTCTTGCTTTGATGCAGCAATTATTTCTCGGTACCTCAGCACTAACTCCAAAACAGAACAATGCTAACCCTCTAACTGTGCCCACTCCCACAGTGTGGCGCTCCCTCAGCACTGGTCCTCCCAGAGTGCAGCATTCCCTCAGCACTGACTCTCCAACAGTGCCCATTCCCTGAGCACTGACCCTCTGACAGTGTGGCGCTCCCTCAGCACTGGTCCTCCCAGAGTGCAGCATTCCCTCAGCTCTGACTCTCCAACAGTGCCCATTCCCTGAGCACTGACCCTCTGACAGTGCCGCGCTCCCTCAGCACTGACCCTCCGACAGTGCGGCGCTCCCTCAGCACTGGTCCTCCCAGAGTGCAGCATTCCCTCAGCACTGACCCTCCAACAGTGCCCATTCCTTTAGCACTGACTCTCTGACAGTGCCACATTCCCTCAGCACCGATCCTCAAGACAGTGCAGTGATTCCTCAGCATTGATGTCCTGACAAGGAATCTTCTTTGAATGTAATAGTCTGAATTGACCAGATTAGAAATGTCTCTCAGTCCTGATAAAGTTTCCAACCTGAAATGTTGACTCTCCTCCTCCTGATGCTGCTTGATCTGCTGTGCTTTTCCCAGTTCCACTCTTTATCCATTCTGATCTCCAGCATCTGCAGTTCTCACTATCTCTATGCCTCTCAGTCTGCCCAGTGGCGATTGTGTACTGACAGTACGATAAATGGGAGGATGTGTGCTTCAGGAATTGACACCAAAGCACCGAACCAAGTATCAGTTCAACTGAATTTGAGCCTGAGCTATGTTGTTCGGGACAGGCAATCAGGAGCTCGGTCAAAGACAGTCATTTTTAATCAGCATCTTAAAGGAATGGACAGACAGATACTCCAGGCAGCTAGAAACATGGGGTCATGTACAGAGTACATCTCTCCCTGCTATGCTGTCCCCATCAAACACTCCCAGGACAGGGACAGCACGGGGTTACATACAGAGTAAAGCTCTCTCTACACTGTCCCGCATCAAACACTCCCAGGACAGGGACAGCATGGGGTTAGATACAGAGTAAAGCTCTCTCTACACTGTCCCCCATCAAACACTCCCAGGACAGGGACAGCACGGGGTTAGATACAGAGTAAAGCTCTCTCTACACTGTCCCCATCAAACACTCCCAGGACAAGGACAGCACGGGGTCAGATACAGAGTAAATCTCTCCCTGCTACATTGTCCCCATCAAACACTCCCAGGACAGGGACAGCACGGAGCCAGATACAGAGTAAAGCTCTCTCTACACTGTCCCCCACCAAACACTCCCAGGACAGGGACAGCACAGGGTCAGCTACAGAGTAAAGCTCCCCCTGCTACACTGTCCCCATCGAATATTCCTGGGACAAGGACAGCACCGAGTTAAAAATCACACAACACCAGGTTATAGTCTAACAGGTTTATTTGGAAGCACTACCTTTGAAAGCTAATGCTTCCAAATAAACCTGTTTGACTATAACCTGGTGTTGTGTGATTTTTAACTTTGTACACCCGCGTCCAACACTGGCATCTCCAACTTAGCACAGAGGTAGATACAGATTAAAGCTTCCTCTACACTCTTCCCCAGCAAATACTATCAGGACAAGGTCAGCACGGGGTTAGATACAGAATACAACTCTCTCTACACTGTCCCCATCAAACACTCCCAGGGCAGGGACAGCACAGGGTTAGATACAGAATAAAACTCTCTCTACACGGTCCCCATCAAACACTCCCAGGGCAGGGACAGCACGAGGTTAGATACAGAATACAACTCTCTCTACACTGTCCCCATCAAACACTCCCAGGGCAGGAACAGCACGGGGTTGGATACAGAGTTAAGCCTCCTCTACACTGTCCCCCATCAAACACTCCCAGGACAGGGACAGCATGGGATTAGATACAGAGTAAAACTCTCTCTACACTGTCCCCCATCAAAAACTCGCAGGACAGAGACAGCATGGGGTTAGATATAGAGTGAAGCTCTCTCTACACTTCACAACAAACATTCCCACAAACAGGACAACACAGGGTTAGATATAGAGTGAAGCTTCCTCTATACTGTTCCCATCAAACACTCCCAGGACAGAGACGCAGGGGGTTAGACACAGAGTAAGGCTCTCTCCACATTGTCCCGCATCAAACACTCCCAGGGATAGGGACAGCATGGGGTTAGATACAGAGTAAAGCTCCCTCTATACTGTCCTCCCATCAAACACTCCCAGGGACAGGGACAGCACGGGGTTAGATACAGAGTAAAGCTTTCTCTACACTGTCCCCCCATCAAACACTCCCAGGACAGGGAAAGCACGGGGTTAGATACAGAGTAAAGGTCCCTCTACACTGTCCCCCCATCAAACACTCCCAGGACAGGGACAGCACGGAGCCAGATACAGAGTAAAGCTCTCTCTACACTGTCCCCCACCATACACTCCCAGGATACGGACAGCATAGGGTCAGCTACAGAGTAAAGCTCCCCCTGCTACACTGTCCCCATCGAATATTCCTGGGACAAGGACAGCACCGAGTTAAAAATCACACAACACCAGGTTATAGTCTAACAGGTTTATTTGGAAGCACTACCTTTGAAAGCTAATGCTTCCAAATAAACCTGTTTGACTATAACCTGGTGTTGTGTGATTTTTAACTTTGTACACCCGCGTCCAACACTGGCATCTCCAACTTAGCACAGAGGTAGATACAGATTAAAGCTTCCTCTACACTCTTCCCCAGCAAATACTATCAGGACAAGGTCAGCACGGGGTTAGATACAGAATACAACTCTCTCTACACTGTCCCCATCAAACACTCCCAGGGCAGGGACAGCACAGGGTTAGATACAGAATAAAACTCTCTCTACACGGTCCCCATCAAACACTCCCAGGACAGGGACAGCACGGGGTTAGATACAGAGTAAAGCTCTCTCTACACTGTCCCCCATCAAACACTCCCAGGACAGGGACAGCACGGGGTTACATACAGAGTAAAGCTCTCTCTACACTGTCCCCATCAAACACTCCCAGGACAAGGACAGCACGGGGTCAGATACAGAGTAAATCTCTCCCTGCTACATTGTCCCCATCAAACACTCCCAGGACAGGGACAGCACGGAGCCAGATACAGAGTAAAGCTCTCTCTACACTGTCCCCCACCATACACTCCCAGGATACGGACAGCATAGGGTCAGCTACAGAGTAAAGCTCCCCCTGCTACACTGTCCCCATCGAATATTCCTGGGACAAGGACAGCACCGAGTTAAAACAGCTCCCTCTACACTGTTCCCATCAAACACTTCCAGGGACAGCACTGATTAGGCTGGGGCTATTTTCTCTGGAGCATCGGAGGCTGAGGGAGTGACTTTATAAAAGTTTATAAAATCATGAAGAGGCATGGATAGGGTGAATAGTCAAGGGTTTATTCCCCAGGGTAAGGGAGACTAAAACTAGAGGGCATAGGTTTAAGGTGAGAGGGGAATGGTTTGAAAGGGAGCTAAAGGGTAACTTTTTTCTCACAGAGGGTGGTACATGTATGTAACGAACATCCAGAAGAAGTGATGGAGGCTGGTACAATTGCAACATTTAAAAGGCATCGAATTGGGTACATGAATAGAAAAGTTTTAAAGAGATATGGACCAAATGCTGGCAATTGGGCCTAGACTAATATAGGCTATCTGTAGGCATGGTTATCAGACCCAAACAGTCTGTTTCAATGCTATTTAACTCTGTGAGTCTACACTGTCCCCCATCAAACACTCCCAGGACAGGGAAAGCACAGGGTTAGATACAGAGTAAAGGTCCCTCTACATTGTCCCCCATCAAACATGCCCAGGACAGGGAAAGCACGGGGTTAGATACAGAGTAAAGCTCCCTCTACACTGTCCCCTATCAAACACTCCCAGGACAGGGACAGCACAGGGTTAGATACAGAGTAAAGCTCCCTCGACACTGTTCCCCAGCCAACCCTCCTAGGAAAGGGACACAATGGGGGTTAGACATTGTCCCCTCCATCCTTGCCAGGGCTGTGTGTCTTCAGCTGTCTCAGTGTGAGACCTCCGACACCAACCACATTGACAGGGGTAACCCTGTTACACCAGCCATGGGGGAGGGACAGAAACCACATTCTGTTCTCTGACAATGGACGACACGGCCGCTGGGTACTGGTTTCTATCTGTCCGAATAAGCAGAGTGGGTTATTGTAGGGGAAGGCACTGTCTGAAAGGAAAGCTCAGTGCTGAGCTGATGTTTTTAGGTGGAGTGTGTGTATATCCTACACATTCACTTCAGAGAATGTTATATTCCAGATGTAATTATGATTTGGAGATGCCGGTGTTGGACTGGGATGTACAAAGTTAAAAATCACATAACACCAGGTTATAGTCCAACAGGTTTAGTTGGAAGTGCTAGCTTTCAGAGTGCTGCTCCTTCATCAGGTTGTTGCGTGTAACTCCAGATGTAGCTCATCAACTGCTCACACCTCCTCTGCCAGCGACTGCAAACTCAACTCAATATTCACAAATTCTCCAACTCGGCTTCCTCACCTTCTTGCTGTTTGTTTACAGTCAAAAATCCCACACAGTTTGTGGAGACACCAGTAGGGCTGGGAAACCAGGCTGACGAAAGAATACACATTCGCACTGCACCTCTGACCCAGGGATGTGTGCTGTGTTCTACAGAAGTGTATCTGACGTGTGAAAGACTGTACAGACTGTGAGAGAATCCCCCTCATGTTTCATTGCAATACCATCACTCATGACAGTCTGCTCCCTATAGGTGTTCAGATACTGTGTCCATCAGTCAGGACCACTTACACAGTCTGGGGGGAGGTGACAGAGATAGGGAGGGGGTGTAGAACATGACAGATATAGGGTGGGGGTGTAGGAGGTGACAGAGATAGGGAGGGGGTATAGGGGCAGGAGGAGGTGACAGAGATAGATTAGATTACTTACAGTGTGGAAACAGGCCCTTCGGCCCAACACCGACCCGCCAAAGCACAACCCACACAGACCCATTCCCCTACATTTACCCCTTCACCTAACACTGTGGGCAATCTAGCATGGCCAATTCACCTAACCTGCACATTTTTGGACTGTGGGAGGAAACCGGAGCACCCGGAGGAAACCCACGCAGACACGGGGAGAATGTGCAAACTCCACACAGACAGTTGCCTGAGGTGGGAATTGAACCCAGGTCTCTGGCGCTGTGAGGCAGCAGTGCTAACCTCTGTGCCACCATGCCACCCACTATAGGGAGGGGGTGCAGGGGCTGGAGGAGGTGACAGAGATAGGGAGGGGGTGAAGGGGCAGGAGGAGGGGACAGAGATAGGGAGGGTGTGTAGGGGCTAGAGGAGGGGACAGAGATAGGGAGGGGGTGTAGGGGAAGGAGGAGGGGACAGAGATAGGGAGGGTGTGTAGGGGCTAGAGGAGGGGACATAGGGAGGGAGTGTAGGGGCTAGAGGAGGGGATAGAGATAGGGAGGGGGTGTAGGAATTGGAGGAAGCGACAGAGATAGGGAGGGGTGTAGGGGCTGGAGGAGATGACAAAGATAGTGAGGGGGTATAGGGCCTAGAGGAGGGGACAGAGATAGGGAGGGGGTGTAGGAGCTAGAGGAGGTGACAGAGATATAGAGGGGCTGTAAGGGCAGGAGGAGGTGACAGAGATAGGGAGGGGATGTAGGGGCTGGAGGAGGGGACAGGAATAGGGAGGGGTGTAGGGGCAGGAGGAGGGGACAGAGATATAGAGGGGCTGTAGGGGCAGGAGGAGGTGACAGAGATAGGGAGGTGTTGTTGGGACTGGAGAAGGGGACAGGGATAGGGAGGAGTGTAGGGGGAGGAGGAATGGACAGAGCTAGGGAGAGGGTGTAGGGGCTGGTGGAGGTGACAGAGATAGGGAGGGGGTGTAGAGGCTGGAGGAGATGATAGAGATAGGGAGGTGGTATCGGGGCTGGGTGTGGGGACAAAGATAGGGACGGCTTGTAGGGGCTGGAGGAGGTGACAGGGATAGGGAGGGGGTGTAGGGGCTGGAGGACGTGACAGAAATAGGGATTGGGTGTAGGGGCTTGAGGAGGTGACAGAGGTAGAGAGGGGGTGTAGGGGTTGGAGGAGGTGGCAGAGATAGGGAGGGGGTGTAGGGGCATGAGTTCAATGTGTACCTAACCCTGATTGAATGCCTCTCTGAGCCCCATATCTAGTTCTGGAACCTCAGGTTGGATTCACGTATCTAAATTTGATAAAGGATGATGATTTGGGACAGAAAGTCTTCACAACTGAATACAGGAGTACATGGAACGTCCCCGTGTAAATGAAATGTGGCTGTTTTATTGCCTGGCGGTTTAATGAAAAGAATGGGGAAGTCTTGCTCCATCTGTACAGGGAGTTGGTGAGACCCCATGGGAGAACTGTGTACAGTTCTGCTCCCTTCACTGAAGGGAGGGTAGATTTACACTGGAGGCAGTTCAGAGAAGGTTCCCTTACCTGAATCCTGGGATGAAGGGCTTATGTCTTACAGGTAGGTTAGGAAGTTAAGGAGGAATTTCTTCTCTCCGAGAGTGGGGAGTCTGTGAGATTCTGTCCCCCTGACAAGAGTGGGAGATGGGGGCACTTGGGTCAGTGAAGATATTCAAGGCTGAGTTTTGATTGAGGAGTGAGTGGAGGGGCAGGGGTGCAGGGGAGCAGATGGGAGAGTGGGGGTTGGGGCTATCAGTCACTGCTGTAGTCGAGTGGGTTTTGTGCTGGGGCTGTTCAGTTACAGAAGTTGCAGCTGAGATTGTGGGCATGTTGTTTTTAAATCTTTCATTTAGGCCGGGTGATAGAGGTAAGGGGAGATTGTCACGGGAGCCAGGCAGTAGCTGGCAATGGACAGAGAACTGTGACCCTGTGGAACTTGACACGGAGACCTGGAGAGGTGCAGACTGGGCACCTGATCAAATTCCACAAAAGCTGCATGTGGCCAGAGATAAGGAGGAATGACTTCGCTCAAAGCGGGTTAACCATTTTAGGGCCAAGCTGAGGAGAAACGTCTTCTCCCAGAGAGTGGTGAGCCTGTGAATGTTTTCTGCCAAGGAAGCAGTTGTGGGCAAAACATTGCAGGCAATTGCAAAGGAGCTGGCTGTAGCTGAAGCAATCAAAGGATTTGAAGGAGAAGTGTGAGTAGGAGTTGGGTGATCAGCCAGAGCAGGCTTGAAGGACTGAATGGCCTACTCCTGTGTTTCTAAAGGGTCATGAAGCTGTGGATTTCACTTCAGCCCGCCCCCCACCAACAGGATGCAGTGGGTGATGAGACACTGAATAAATTTAAGGGGGAGATAGACAGAGTTATAATTAGTAGTGGGTTAAAGAGTGAGGGTAGGAAATTGGGAAGTGAATCCAAGCTGAGATCAACCGTGCTCATACAGAACCGTGAGGGGCTGAATGGCCAACTCCTACTCCTGGATTCATGTGGAGCGGATG
Organism: Chiloscyllium plagiosum; assembly: GCF_037043375.1. Classification (NCBI taxonomy): domain Eukaryota; kingdom Metazoa; phylum Chordata; class Chondrichthyes; order Orectolobiformes; family Hemiscylliidae; genus Chiloscyllium; species Chiloscyllium plagiosum. The sequence goes on from NW_028270189.1 coordinate 1,914,644, forward strand.
CAGACAGAGCACCAAGATTTGTTTCTGGAATGAGAAATGGCCTCCTTAATCCTTGGAGGACAGGTACAAAGCTGGAGCTGGTAGAACATCTCAGCAACCTGTCACTGACTCCTGGGAAACCCCTTGTGTTGTTCAGTAGTGTGCTTTGGATAACTGAGATTTCATATCCTTCCTTTTATGTTCAATTCCTCTTGTAATAAAGGTTAGCATCCTTTGAGTATTCCTTATCATGTACATTAGCCGTAGACTAACCTTCAGTGACTAATGCACTAGAGCACCCAAATCCCTCTGCACCATGCCATTCTGAAGTTATACAGCATGGAAACACACCCTTCAGTCTAACTCATTCATGCCAATCAGGCTTCCTAAGCTCAACTAGTTCCACTTGCTAGCTTTTGGCCCATATCCCTCTAAATCTTTCCTACTTAAGTACCTGCCAACTCGTGCCCCATCTGCCAGATTTCTGACTGTTATTCAACCTATCCTGCAATCTCCTTACATCCCTTCATGCCTGACATTGTTCCAAGTCAGGATGCAGTATGTGTTGAGGAGAGGCTTGGAGGGGAACTTGCAGGAGGTGGTGTTCTTTCCTGCCTCTTTTGCCCCTGTCCTTCAGGGTGGTAGTGGTGGTGGGTTTGGAAGGTGATGTCGGAGGAGTCTCAATGACAGAGTGAGTGATGAAGGTCTGAGTTAGATTGAGAGGGAGGCGGAATCCGTTTTGTCCTGGATGGTGTTGAGCTTCTTGAACATTGTTGGAGTAGGCGGGGAGTATTCTAGCACACTCCTGACTTGTGCCTTGTCGATGGTGGGACGGGGCTTTGGGGGGAGTTACTCGCTGCAGGATTCCCAGCCTCTGATCTGCTCTTGTAGCCACAGTATTGATATTGTGGGGTCCAGTTCAGTTTCTGGTCAATGGTAACCCCCAGGATGTTGATATGGGGGACTCACTGATAGTAATGCCATTGAATGTCAAGGGGGCAATGGTTAGATTCTCTCTTTTTGGAGATGGCAATACCCAGGATGTTAATATTAGGGTCATTCGGTGATAGTAATGCTATTGAATGTCAAGGGGGTGATGGTTAGATTCTCTCTCAGTGATAACCCCAGGATGTTGATAGTGGGGGATTCAGTGATGGTAGCACCATTGAATTTCAAGGAGGTGATGGTTAGACTCTCCCTCAATGGTAACCCCCAGGATGTTGATAGTGGGGGATTCAATGATGGTAACACCATTGAATGTCAAGGAGTAATGGTTAGATTCTCTCTTGGATATGGTAACCCCCAAGATGTTGACAGTGAGGGAATTCAATGATGGTAACACCAATGAATGTCAAGGGGTGTTGGATAGATTCTGTCTTGTTGGAGATGGTAACCCCCATAATGTTGATAGTGGGGCATTCAGTGATGGTAATGCAAGGGGGCGATGGTTAGATTCTCTCTCAATGGTAACTCCCTGGATGTTGGTAGTGGGGCATTCGGTGATGGTAATGCCATTGAATTGTAAGGGGGCGATGGTTAGATTCTCTCTCAATGGTAACCCCCAGGATATTGACTGTAGGGGATTCAGCGATGCTAACACCATTGAATGTCAAGGGGTGATGGATCAATTCTCTCTTTTGAAGATGGGCATTGCCTGAGATTCATGTGGCACAGCTGTTAATTGACAATTATCAGCAGAAGCCTAAATGTTGCCTGAGTCTTGTTGAATGAAGGTACTGACTGCTTCAGTACGTGAAGAGTCTCGTGTCGAAAGGGACGGTGTAAGGGTTGATCTGGGGTAGAGTCTGAGAGTGGAAATAACATTTGGATAATCTATTTATGCAGGTTAAGACTACAGGCAGTCCTGTTGGCCTCGACGCAGGAGAATGGAGGAATCTTCAGGCCAGTCAAGGTGGTTAAACCACCAGGCCCTACTGAGTGCAGGCCAGGAGTCCCTGCTCCACTATACAGACGAGATCCCCATTCCGTCCAGCACCAACGAAGCTGATGCTTTCTTCAGCCATGCCGAGGGGGACGGCAGCCTGGCCCAGCCGTACTACACCAGCCCGGTTCACAGCAGGGCTGTCGGGAGTTACCGACATGGTGAGTACAAACTCCCGCTCCCAAAGGAAGGGACAACTGAACCGCCACCTTACACCAGCAATGCCGTCCCTCTCCGTTCTGGAGCTGAGAACAGCAAGATCCCATGGGCGGAATTGCAGCTGTGTCACGCTCCAACCCTCAGATCCCCGTCACCGGGTAAAAGCAACCCAATGATCTTCACCACCAGAGGGTAGGAGGGCTCTTGAATGCATGGTAGCATCCCTGCTTCTGCACCTGGAGGCCTGGTTCCAAGTCCCATCTGGTTCAGAGGTGTGTCATTCCATCTCTGAGCAGGTTTATCAGAAACTATCTAAGAAAGGTTAGGTCACAGGTCGGGGCCTTCTTAACCCACTGCAGTCCCCCCTAACCCTGTGTGGTGTAGGGACACCCCGCCAATGCCCCATTAGGGAGGGAGTTCCAGATTCTGACTTCGGGGGCACTAAAGGAACTGCCAATATCGTTCCCAGTCGGAATGGTGTAGGAGTCTCGCAGGGGAACTTGCAGGGGGTGGTGCCCTCTCTGCATTTGCTGTCCCTTGTGCTTGCAGGGTGTAGAGGTGGCGGGTTTGGAAGGTGCTGTTTGAGAAGCTGCCGTGTGTGTCTTGTAGAAGGTGGTGGTGGTGGACGGAGTGAGTGTTGAAGGTGGGGATCGAGTGGGAGGGGAGCTGCTTTGTCCTGGATGGTGTCATGCTTTTTGAGTGTTGTCAGAGCCCAACCTGTTCAGGCAAGTGGGGAGTATTCCATCACACTCCTGATTTGTGCCTGATTGATAGTGGGACAGGCTGTTGGAGAGAGTCAGGAGTGTGGAGTCCGGAGCCTCAGACCTGCTCCTGTAGCTGCAGTATTGATATGGTCGGGTCCAGAGTGAGATGGTCAAACATGCTGGAAGAATGTGTATTCTTGCAGACTCCACTTCGACTGAAAAAAGCTGAGACAGTAGAAGGAGTAACTTTATCTACAAAATGAGGCTGATTAGTTTTTTAGATAAAGCACAAACTGTCAGGAAATTGTAACACTGTACGTTTTGGAAATGACAAGGCTTTCTGCATTCTACTTGGGCAGGGTGGATCCAAAACCTCTCTGAGCTTCCCTTTCTTTTAGCAAGACTGATTTCCAATCCCATTTCTGAGCCTTTTCCCCACTAATACAGCCTTTAGGCCTGCAACAGTGCGGCGCTCTCTTAGCACTGACCCTTTGACAGTGCCCACTCCCTGAGCACTGACCCTCTGACATTGCCCACTCTCTCAGCACTGACTCTCTGACAGTGCCCAGCTCCTCAGCACTGACCTTCCAACAGTGCCCACTCCCTCAACACTGACCCTCCAACAGTGCCCACTTCTTCATCCCTGACCCTCTGACAGTGCCCGCTCACTCAGCACTGACCATCTGACAGTCCCTGCCCCCTCAGCACTGACCTTCCAACAGTGCCCACTCCCTCAGCACTGACCCTCTGACAGTGCCCACTCTGTCAGGACTGACTCTCCGACAGTGCAGTACTCCCTTAGCACTGACCCTCTGACAGTGCCCACTCCCTCAGCACTGACCCTCTGACATTGCCTACTCCCTCAGCCCTGACCCTCCGACAGTGCCCAACCCATCAGCGTTGACACTCCGTCAGTGCGGCACTCCCTCAGCACTGATTCTCTGACAGTGCCTGCCCCCTCAGCACTGACTCTCTGACAGTGCCCACTCCCTCAGCGCTGACCCTCCGACAGTGTGCTGTTCTTTCAGCACTCACTCTCTGTTAGTGCACACTCCCTCAGCGCTGACCCTCCGACAGTGTGCTGTTCTTTCAGCACTCACTCTCTGTTAGTGCACACTCCCTCAGCACTGACCCTCCGACAGTGTGCTGTTCTTTCAGCACTGACCCTCTGACAGTGCCCGCTCCCTCAGCACTGACCCTCTGACAGTGCCCGCTCCCTCAGTGCTGACCCTCTGACAGTGCCTGCTCCCTCAGCACTGACCCTCTGACAGTGCCCGCTCCCTCAGCACTGACTCTCTGACAGTGCCCGCTCCCTCAGCACTGACCCTTCAACAGTGCGGCACTCCCTCAGCATGGACCCTCTGACAATGTCCGATCCCTCAGCACTGACCCTCTGACAGTGCCCGCTCCCTCAGTGCTGACTGTCCTCTATCTGTCACCATGTCTGCTGTCCTGTCTCAGTCCATCTGGGTCCTTCTGAGTAGCGATGCTGTTACTACCTCATGCCACCTTTGTTAAAGCATGCCTTCCACTAATCCGAGAATTAGAAGACAACTCAATCTCCCCCTTAACCTTCTCTGCTCAGAGCAGATCGACCCAGCTTCTGTGACCTCTCCACATGAACTGCAGCCATTCAGAAAGCCAGCGGCAACATTACAGCTCCTTCAATGGTCAGAAAGTGCCCTTTGCTGATACCTGACCACCCAGCAGATTTACTGTTTCACTGGGTCCCCTCTTGGGAGACCTTGTGGAGTATGCCTGCCTTTAAACTCAGAGGTTCTTGGGTTTGCGAACAGCCTCATAATGACAGGCAGTGAAAGTGGGAGTGACCCCTGCTCAGCCTTGCAATGGAAGGAAGCCTGAGCCTCCAGCCTCAGTGACCACGTCAGCTGCAGGCTAGGACATTGCCCCATCTGTGGTTGGATTGGTGAGGACACCTTTGCCCTTCTGTTCCTGCTCAGGCTTATCCTAATGACTCTGGGACCAGGAGCTAGATGGACAAATGGGTGCCATTCTGAGAGATTGGCTCCTCCCACTCAGTAAGGTCAACGCAGTGGCATTGCCAGGAACTGCAGCACTTCCCTCACCCTACCCTGGAGCTCCAGCCGTTCTAGCACGGGTCCAGGAAGCCGCTTCTGTCCATCCAGAGCCCAGGTCCCGTTCATTCCTGTTGGTCTCTGAAGGGGTTCTGTCTGGAAGGCTGGTGGAGATGGCATCAAGGAGGGCACACACATTCAGTCAGAGCTCACCTTTCAAGACAGGTCGAGTATGAACACAAGAGAATGGCAAAGTGACATTGAGGAAGATCACAATCGATGGCAGAGAGAGGCCGAGTGTGCTCCTGCACTAATTTCTCTTCCTTGGGATTTAGATACTGCGAGCAACATCTCTGTTACACAGGCTGTTTGTGATGCACATTGATGATCTAGAGATGAATGTGGGAGGTATGATTGTTCACAGATGACATGAACATTAAATTGATGGTATAGTGGACAGTGAAGAAGATTATCAAAGATTACAAAGAGATCTTGATAAATTGGGCCAATGGGCTGACGAGTGGTGAGATGGAGTTTAATTTGGATAAATGCGAGGTATTGCACTTTGCTAAAACAAACAAAGGCAGGACTTATACAATTAATGGTAGGGGCTTTGTTGGTATTGTAGAAGAGAGAGACCTCTCTTCTACAATAATTCTTTGAAATGTGCATCACAGGTAAACAGGATGGTTAAGAAGGCATGTTTTGCATGCTCAGACCACTGAGTACTGGATTTGGGACGTCATGTTGAGGTTGTATTGAATGTTGGTGAGACCTCCTCTGGGGTACGTTTTGCAGTTCTGGTCACCCTGTTATAGGAAGGATATTATTAAATTGGAGTTGGTTCAGAGAAGGTTTACCAGACTGTTGATGGGACTGGAAGGTTTGAGCGATAAAAATAGGCTGGGACTTCTTTCACTGTACCATAGGAGGTTGAGGGCTGACCTTATAAAGGTTTATAAAATCATGAGGGGCACAGCTAAGGTGAACAGCAAACGCCTTTTACCCTAGGGTGGGGGAATTTAAAACTTGGGGGCATATTTTTGAGGTAAGGGGAGGAAGTTTTAAAATGGACAAGGACCAACCTTTTACACAGACGGTGGTCCATGTGTGGAATGACCCGCCAGAGGAAGTGATGGATGAAGGTACAGTTACAACATTTAGAAGTCATTTGGCTAAGCACATGAATAGGAAAGGTTTGGAGAGATATGGGCCAGGAGCAGGCAGGTGGGACTAGTTTAATTTGGGGACATGGTTGTCATGGACTGGTTGGACTGAAGGGTGTGTTTCCGTGCTGTATGACTCTATGATGGTGTTGTAAAGTGTAAGGAGGAAAGCTTCAGACTACAGAACCATAGCGATGGGCAGGTTAACGGGCTGAACAGTGGCAAATGTTATTTAATCTGGGTAAGTGTCAGGGGATTCATTTTGAGAGGACGAGCAAGCTAAGGGAATGCACAAGGAATGGTAGGACCCTAAGAAGTGCAGAGGATCAGAGGGATCATGGTTTGTGTGCCTCCAGGTCCTTGAAGAGAGCAGGACAGGGAGATAAGGTGGTGAACAAGGAATAACATGAGAAACTTGCTTGAGGCACTGAATATAAGAGCAAGGAAGTTATGATGGAACTGTATGTAATGTTACTTAGGCTGCAACGAGAGTACTGTGCGTTGTTCTGGTCACCACACAAGAGGAAGGATGTGACTGCACTCGAGAGAGTGCAGAGGAGATTCACCAGGATGTTGCCTGAGATGGAGCCATTCGGCTCTGAAGAGAAACTTGATAAACTGGGCAAAAAAACCCCAAAGAACTGCAGATGCAGAAAATCAGAGACAAAACCAGAATATTGCCAGAGAAACTCAACAGGTCTGGCAGTGTCTGTGTGCAGAGAAAACAGAATCAATGTTTTAAGTCCAGTGACCCATCTTCAGAGATAGTACAGGTACACGATAATCGGCACAGATAATGGGCCAAAGGGCCTTCTCCCTTGCTGTCTAAGGTCTATACCTCGAAATATGTTGTGATGGGATTTTAATGACCACCAGATTAGCTTTTAATTGCAGTTAATGTTTAGCTTGAATCAATGAGCCGATTTTAAGCCGGCCACCAGCTCCTCTAATGATATTTCAAATTGGGTCTTCAAAACATTTGTGTAGGTTTCTGGTTTACCAGTCCAGTGGCAGTGGGTGGGAGGAGGATCCAGAGAGATCACAGTGTGATTTGGACAGGCTGAGTTAGTGGGCAAACGCATGGCAAACACAGTATATCATGGATCAGTGTGAGGTCCTTCATTTTGGGAGCAAAAACAGGAAGGCAGATTATTATCTAAACGATGATAGACCGGGAAAGGTGTAATGGGACCTGGGAGTGTTTGTTTGGTCAGTGTAAAAGAAGTACCTGCAAAGCTTACTTTTAACGCCTGTGTACAAGGACACCCAGGTCTCAGTACAGAGTTAGATCCAGAATAATTCTCCCTCCACATTGTTCCCCATCAAATACTCCCAGAACAGGGAAAGCACTGAACTAGATACAAAATAAAGCTCTCTCTACACTGCCTCCCATCAAACACTCCCAGGACAGGGACAGCACAGGGTTAGATACAGAGTAAAGCTCCCTCTACACTGTCCCCCATCAAACACTCCCAGGACAGCGACAGCATGGAGTCAGAAACAGTGTAAAACTAAACTATTCCCATTAAAAACTCCCAGGACAGGGACAGCACAAGGTTAGATACAGAATAAAGCTCCCTCTATGCTGTCCCCCATCAAACACTCCCAGAACAGGGACAGCACAGACTTAGATACAGAGTAAAGCCCCCTCGACTCTTTTAAACTGAAAATAAAACTCTCTCAATACAGTTCCCATCAAATACTTGCCTTCATAGAGAGAAGATTCGAACACAGAGGCAGGGGTGACTTAGTGAGACCACACCTGGAGCACTGTGTGTTCAGTTCTGGGGTCTCCGTATCTGAGGAAGGTGATGGTGATGGAGGAAGAGCAGTGAAGATTTACCAGACTGGTTCCTGGGATGGCTGGTCTGATGTACAAAGGGAGCCTGGATCAGCTCAGACTATATTCACTGGGAACTTAGAAGGATGAGGAGGGAAGCTCATGGAAACCTATAAAATTCTAACAGGACTAGACAGGGTAAACACAGGAAGGATGTTCCCAAACACCAGAGAGTCCAGAGCCAGGGGCTCACAGTCTACAGATATGGGGCATTTAGGATTGAGTTGATGAGAAATCTCTTCATCCAGAGAGTAGGGAGCCTGTGGAATTCCTTGCCACAGAAACAGGCCGAGGCTGAGTCATTGAAATGTTTTCAAGCAGGTACACATAGTTCTTAGGGCGACAGAGATCAAAGTGTATGGGGGAGAAAGTGGGGACAGGCCATTGAGTTAGATAATCAGCTGTAATCCTATTGGATGGGACTCTTGCTCCCATGGGGAGAATGGGCAACTCGCTCCCATGGGGAGAGTGAAAAATGGGGCATCTGCTCCTGCAGGGAGAACTAAGGATGAATTGTGGGGGAAAATGGTGCAATCTGCTGCAGGTGGAGTGGGCTAAATGGCATATTCCCATTTGTCATTGCTACCATTACCACTATGACCGTCTGACAGTGCCCGCTCCCTTAGTACTGTCCCTCTGACAGTGTGGTGCTCCCTCAGCGCTAATCCCATGACAATGCGGCGCTCTCTCAGCACTGACCCTCCGACAGTGCCTACTCCCTCAGCACTGACCCTCCGACAGTGCCCACACCCTCAGCGCTGACTTTGACAGTACCCACTCCCTCAGCGCTGACCCTTTGACAGTACCCACTCCCTCAGCGCTGATTCTCTGACAGTGCCTATCCCTCAGCGCTGACCCTTTGACAGTCCCCATTCCCTCAGCGCTGACCCTCTGACACTGCCTACTCCCTCAGCACTGACTCTCTGACAGTGCCTACTCCCTCAGCGCTGACCCTTTGACAGTCCCCACTCCCTCAGTGCTGACCCTCTGACACTGCCTACTCCCTCAGCGCTGACCCTTTGACAGTGCCCATGCCCTCAGCACTGACTCTCTGACAGTCCCTGCTCTGTCAGCGCTGACTTTCTGACAGTGCCTACTCCGTCAGCGCTGACCCTCTGACAGTGCCCACTCCCTCAGCGCTGACCCTTTGACAGTCCCCATTCCCTCAGCGCTGACCCTCTGACACTGCCTACTCCCTCAGCACTGACTCTCTGACAGTGCCTACTCCCTCAGCGCTGACCCTCTGACAGTGCCTACTCCCTCAGCGCTGACCCTTTGACAGTCCCCATTCCCTCAGCGCTGACCCTCTGACACTGCCTACTCCCTCAGCACTGACTCTCTGACAGTGCCTACTCCCTCAGCGCTGACCCTCTGACAGTGCCTACTCCCTCAGCGCTGACTCTCTGACAGTGCCCACTCCCTCAGCGCTGACCCTCTCTGACAGTGCCCACTCCCTCAGCGCTGACCCTCTGACAGTGCCTACTCCCTCAGCACTGACTCTCTAACAGTGCCCACTCCCTCAGTGCTGACCCTCTGACACTGCCTACTCCCTCAGCGCTGACCCTCTGACAGTGCCCGCGCCCTCAGCGCTGACTCTCTGACAGTGCCTACTCCCTTGGCGCTGACTCTCTGACAGTGCCTACTCCGTCAGCACTGACCCTCGGACAGTGCCACTCTCTCAGCGCTGACCTTCTCACAGTCTAGCGCTCCCTCAGTGCTGACCCTCCAATAGTGCCCACTCCCTCAGTGCTGACCCTCTGATAGTCTAGCGCTTCCTCAGTGCTGACCCTCCAACAGTGCCCACTGACTCAGTGCTGACCCTCTGATAGTATCTCCCTAAGCAATTCTAACCAACTGTTTTTATCTTTACCCCACTCAGGTTGCCAGGTCTACTCCCCTCACTTGCTGAACAGCCTACAGTGGATGGAAGGAGGCCAGGCGATTGGCCACACATATGGTGGGGCCTGGTCGACAGTTGGGGCCTATGCCAAGGCTTCCCTGCCGCTGTATCAGGCCTCCCCCAGCCTCAGCTCACCTCACCACAGCCAGCACCTCTTCGGCTTCACACCCACTCTGAAGGAGGCAGGCAGTGAGGAGCCGGGGTCTAGTCTGGGCAAGGAGAGCCCCAAGTACGCTGAGGTGATGAAAGTGGAGAGGGAGAGCCCCCTGAATTCTGCACTCCTGCCGCTGGGCCTGGATGACAGCCTGGGCCAGAGTGGCCACCTCCAGCTTTACAACGGGAACATCTACCAGGCCTCAGGAGCCTCGGGCCTGGAATGCTACTCTACATCCCTGAAGCACAAGCTGACATTATCGCCATGTGGTAAGATCTGGGTTGGAGTCAGGGCGCCTGCGTAAATGACTGGGTAGGATTTGTGGGGATTTTAGTCCCTGGGGGGTGGGAGATTGAGTGTAAGGCCCCTACTGCCAACATCACTGACAGTGGTATAACACACACACAGACACACAAACACACCATATGAGTTTGCCATGTGTGACCAGGGTATCAATGTTGGAAGCGTATATTGTACACAGCAAGGACCCACAAACAGCAAAGCTTCTTCAGCACTGACTATCTGCCAGTACAGTGCTCCCTCAGCACTGAACCTCTGACAGTGCCTGTTCCTCCAGTGCTGACCTTGTGACAGTGTCCGCTCCCTTAGTACTGGCGCTCTGACAGTGCAGCTCTCCCTCAGCACTGATCCCACGACAGTATGGCACTCTCTCAGCACTGACCCTCCGACAGTGCCCACTCCCTCAGCGCTGACCCGCTGATAGTCTAGCACTCCTTCAGTGCTGAACGTCCAACAGTGCCCACTGCCTCAGTGCTGACCTTCCGAAAGTGCCCACTCCGACAGTGTGGCGCTCACTCAGCACTGACTCTTCGACAGTGCCTGCTCCCTCAGCACTGACCTTCTGACAGTGTGGCACTCCCTCAGTGCTGACCCTCCAACAGTACGGTGCTTCCTCAGTGCTGACCCTTCGACAATGCCTGCTCCCTCAGCACTGATCTTCTGACAGTGTGACACTCCCTCAGTGCTGACCCTCCTGTAGTGTAGCGTTTTCTTAGCACTGACCGTCCGAAGTGCCCACTCTCAGTGCTGACCCTCCAACAGTGCCCACTGCCTCAGCACTGACCTTCTGACAAAGCCCCTGCCCACAGCACTGACCCTTCCAAAGTGCCCACTCCCTTAGCACTGACCTTCCAAAAGTGCAGCACTCACTCAGCACTGACCCACCGACATTGCCCGCTCCCTCAGCACTGACTCTCTGACAGTGCCCACTCCCTCAACACTGACCGTCCAACCGTGCGGCACTCCCTCAGCACCGACCTTCCAACAATGTCCACTCCCTCAGCACTGACCCACTGACAGTGTGGTGCTCCCTCAGCACTGACCCTCTGACAGTGTGGCACTCCCTCAGTGCTGACCCTCCAACGGTACGGTGCTCCCTCAGTGCTGACCCTCCGACAGTGCGGCACTCCCTCAGTACTGATCCTCCGACAGTGTGGCACTCCCTCAGTGCTGACCTTCCAACAGTGCAGCGCTTTCTCAGTGCTGACCTTCGACAGTGTCTGCTCCCTCAGTACTGACCCTCTGACAGTGCGGTGCTCCCTCAATGCTGACCCTCCAACAGTGCGGCGCTCCCTCAGTGCTGACCCTCCAACAGTGCGGCGCTTCCTCAGTGCTGACCCTTCGACAGTGCCTGCTCCCTCAGTACTGACCCTCTGACAGTATGGCACTCCATCAACGCTGACCCTCTGACAGTGTGGCACTCCCTCAGCACTGACCCTCCATCAATGCGATGCCCCCTCAATGTTGACCCTCTGACAGTGCGGCACTCCCTCAAAGCTGACCCTCTGACAATGCGGCACTCCATCAGAACTGACTCTCCGTCAGTGCGGCGCTCCCTCAACATTGACCCTCTGACAATACAGCAGTCCCTCAGAGCTGACCCTCTGATAGCACCCACTCCCTCAGTACTGACCCTCTGACAGAACAGCTCACCCTCACGCTGATCCTGCTTCCTGGCCCAGTCGCTCAGCACTGACACTGTTCCTTTCCCTGTTCTCCCCCAGCACTGTGCCTGCTCTGTGGCCCGGTCTCCCAGACACAGACTGACCACTGCCCTATGTGTTTTCCTTTCAGAGGCCCGGGAATGTGTGAACTGCGGAGCAACAGCTACACCTCTGTGGCGGAGAGATGGGACTGGACACTACCTCTGTAATGCCTGCGGCCTCTACCACAAAATGAATGGCCAGAATCGACCACTCATTAGGCCCAAGAAGCGCTTGGTGAATATCTTGGCCAGCACTCAATGGGTTGAATGTCTTCTTACTGTGCAGCATTGACTCTATCTCTGAGGGGCCAGGAAAGCGTGACCCTGAAAACTCGGAATCCTGCAGTTCTGTTGGTGGCCAGTCAGCCCATCTGTGCACTGTTTTGCGGAAGCTCTCCATTTGGTCCCTCCCTCATCATACATAGGCCAGTTAAGAGTCAAACACATCACTGGGCATCTTGCAGGTTCTAAAATACACTGAGCAACTTTCCTAGACTTATTCTCCAGGTTCTAAATGCCAAACTGCCCTCTCAAAATTTTGTACACTTCACTCAGATCCCATTCTTTCAAATTGTAAACTCAGCACCATTTGCTTCTCTCCCCTTCCTCTTTCACAATAGGATTCTGATTCCAGCCAACAGGGCACCACTGAACAAGTCAGATCTTGCAATGAAACGTGGCTTGATAGATCTTATTGCTTTTCTTTGTGTCGTTAGTTATCGTGATGAATGTGGAGAACAGGCACAGGAGTAGGTCACCCTGACATAGAGTCATAGAAATATACAGCACGGAAACAGACTCTTCAGTCAAACTCATCCATGTCGACCTGATATACTGACCTAATCTAGTCCCATTTTCCAGCACTTAGCCAATATCTCTCCAAACCCTTCCTATTCATATACCCATCCAGATTCCTTTTAAGTGTTGCAGGTCAGGCAGCATCCAAGGAACAGGAGAATCGACGTTTCAGGCATAAGCAAGAAGGGCTTATGTCCGAAACGTCGATTCTCCTGTTCCTTGGATGCTGCCTGACCTGCTGCGCTTTTCCAGCAACACCATTTAAGCTCTGATCTCCAGCATCTGCAGCCCTCACTTTCTCTCAAAGCCTTTTAAATGTTGTAATGTACCAGCTTCCACCACTTCCTCTGGCAGCTCATTCCATACACGCACCACCCTCTGTGTGAAAAAGTTGCCCCTTAGGTCCTTTTTATATCTTTCCCCTCTCACCCTGAACCTCTGCCCTCCAGTTCTGGAGTCCCCCATCCCAGGGAAGAGACCTTGTCTGTTTATCCTATTAATGTCCCTCATGATTTTATAAACCTCTGTAAGTTTTACCTGCAGCCTCTGACGCTCCAGGGAAAACAGCCCCAGCCTATTCAACCTCTCCCTGTAGCTCAGATCCTCAAACCCTGGCAACATCCTTGTAAATCTTTCCTGAACCCTTTCAAGATAGGAAGGATACCAGAATTGCAAGTAACATTCCAAAAGTGGCCTAACCAATGTCCTGTACAGCCTCAACATGACTTCCCATATATACTCAATACTCTGACCAATAAAGGAAAGCATACCAAATGCCTTCTTCACTAACCTATCTACCTGCCACTCTACTTTCAAAGAGCTGTGAACCTGCATTCCTAGGTCTGTTTGTTCAGAAACACTCCCTAGGACCTTACCATTTAGTGTATAAGTCCTGCCCTGATTTCCCTTCCATTTATCCAAATTAAACTCCATCTGCCAATCCTCAGCTCATTGTGCCAGGTAATCCAGATCCCTTGTAATCTGAGGTAATCTTCTTTGCTCTCCACGACATCTCCAATTTTTGTGTCATCTGCAAACTTACTAACTGTACCTCTTATGCTCGCATCCAAATCATTTATGTAAATGACGAAAAGCAGTGAACCCAGCACTGATCCTTGTGGCACTCCACTGGTCACAGGCCTCCAGTCTGAAAAGCAACCCTCCATCACCACCCTCTGTCTTCCATCTTTGAGCCAGTTCTGCATCCAAATGGCTAGTTCTCCCTGTGTTCCATGAGATCTAACCTTGCTGATCAGTCTCCCATGGGGAACCTTGTCGAACACCTTACTGAAGTCCATATAGATCCTGTCTACTGTGGACACGAAGCTGCAAATGTCATTTAACAAGTGTGTTACACAGAAGAATAATTAAAAACAAACCAAACCAAACTATTTACACCACAAGATTTAGGAGCCAACATGGCCATTTGCCCCATCTATTTTGCTCCGCCATTCGATCACAGCTGATTATTTCACAACCCCATTCTCTTGCCTTCTCCCCATAATCCTTGATCTCCTTACTATTCAACAACCTCATGGAGTCATAGAGATATACAGCACAGAAACAGACCCTTCGGTCCAGCCCGTCCATGCCGACCAGATATCCCAACCCAATCTAGTCCCACCTGCCAGCACCCGGCCCATATCCCTCCAAACCCTTCCTATTCATATACCCAACCAAATGCCTCTTAAATGTTGCAATTGTACCAGCCCCCACCACTTCCTCTGGCAGCTCATTCCATACACATACCATTCTCTGTGTGAAAAAGTTGCCCCTTAGGTCTCTTTTATATCTTTCCCCTCTCACCCTAAACCTATGCCCTCTACTCCTGGACTCCCCGAACCCAGGGAAAAGACTTTGCCTATTTACCCTATCCATGTCCCTCATAATTGTCTATCTCTGTCTTAAATATACTCAATGACCTGGCCTCCATCTCTCTCTGAGGCAATATGTTCCACAGATTAACCACCTCCTCATCTCAGCCCTACCTCTGAGGCTGTGCCCTCGAGTCCTAGTCTCTCCTACTTGTGGTAACAGCTTCTCCACATTCACTCTATCCAGGCCTCTCTATATTCTGCAAGTTTCAGTGTGTTTGGTAGCTCTGTCCATTATAAAGACTCAAACCCAGAGACATTTCCCTGCTCTGTACCTCATCTCCTTAAGGTTCTACCTGACTGACTGCTTAAAGTTGCGCTCCCATGGCCTGCAGAAGCCACTCAATGAGTCCTTTCTGAGTCTGCCAACATAAGCCTTTCACAAGTCTGAGGGCCTAACCTTTCTCAGTTCCAGTAACATGAAGGTTTCTAACCAAACTCTCATGGTTTGGAAGGTTCACAAACTACAAACTAAAGAAACTAACTCCCTAAAGGACATTAAGTGAACCAGATGGGGGTTTTCTGACAATTGGCAATGAACTCATGGACATCATTAGAGGCTTAATTTCGGATTTTTTTAAATTGAATTCAAATTCCACTAAGTGCTGTGGCAGTATTTGAACTTGGTGCACATCTCTGGATTAATAGTCTAACAGTAAATACCACTAGGCCTCCTGCTTGAACTGAGTGGCTTGCTAGGGCCAATTCAAAGGGTAGTTAACAGTTGACCACATTCACTGTGGGTCTGGAGTCACATGTGGGCCTGGGCCAGGTGAGGATGGTAACAGGACAGGTAAGTCACAGTCACCATAACTTTCTGATATATTAGCAAAGTTTACAGTCCAGCACCAGCCACCACAGTGGAATGTGAACCTGCACAGACAAATGTGCAGCTGGACCTGTACAGTACAATTACAGGACAATCCCTGTAGGTTACTCTCTCTGTCCCTTGGCTGGCACTCCAGGGATGGTCACATGAGAGAGGTGTCTGTGGACCTGTGCTTACGTCTGTGGGGAAACAGTTCAGAGGCGAGCCCGTTTTAACGCCTTTCTGCTTCTCACCCTCCCCTTTTCTCTTTCTCTCGATTCAGATTGTGAGCAAGCGAGCAGGCACGCAGTGTGCAAACTGCCACACTAGCACCACCACGCTGTGGCGCCGTAACATCAATGGAGACCCAGTCTGCAACGCCTGTGGGCTGTACTACAAATTACACCATGTGAGTGCGAGCCTCTGTCTAATGAGCGAATCCCCTGTTCTCCCATCTCCCTGCAGGAGTGAGACCTCATTCTCTCTACGGGAACGAGACCCCCATTCTCCTCTCTCCCCATGGGAGCGAGTCCCCCATTCTCCTCTCTCCCTGTGGGAGCGAGTCCCCCATTCTCTCCTCTCCCTGTGTGAGCGAGTCCCCCATTCTCCTCTCTCTCTGTGGGAGTGAGTCCCCCATTCTCCCCTCTCCCTGTGGGAGTGAGAGCCCCATTCTCCTCTCTCCCTGTGGGAGCAAGTCCCCCATTCTCCTCTCTCTCCGTGGGAGCGAGTTCCCCATTCTCCCCTCTCTCTGTGGGAGCGAGTTTCCCATTCGCTCATCTCCCTGTAGGAGCAAGTCCCCCATTCTCCCCTCTCCCTTTGGGAGCGAGATCCCTATACCCCTCTCTCTCTGTGGGAGCGAGTTCCCCATTCTCCCCTCTCTCTGTGGGAGCGAGATCTCTATACCCCTCTCTCTCTGTGGGAGCAAGTCCCACATTCTCCCCTCTCCCTGTGGGAGCGAGATCCCCATTCTCCCCTCTCCCTGTGGGAGTGAGATCCCCATTCTCCTCTCTCTCTCTGTGGGAGCGAGTCCCCCATTCTCCCCTCTCACTGTGGGAGCGAGATCCCCATTCTCCCCTCTCCCTGTGGGAGTGAGATCCCCATTCTCCTCTCTCTCTCTGTGGGAGCGAGTCCCCCATTCTCCCCTCTCACTGTGGGAGCGAGATCCCCATTCTCCTCTCTCTCTGTGGGAGCGAGTGCCCCATTCTCCTCTCTCTCTGTGTGAGCGAGTCCCCCATTCTCCCCTCTCACTGTTGGAGCGAGTCCCCCATTCCCCCCTCTCACTGTGGGAGCGAGTCCCCCATTCTCCCCTCTCTCTGTGGGAGTGAGATCTCTATACCCCTCTCTCTCTGTGGGAGCAAGTCCCACATTCTCCCCTCTCCCTGTGGGAGCGAGATCCCCATTCTCCCCTCTCCCTGTGGGAGTGAGATCCCCATTCTCCTCTCTCTCTCTGTGGGAGCGAGTCCCCCATTCTCCCCTCTCACTGTGGGAGCGAGATCCCCATTCTCCTCTCTCTCTGTGGGAGTGAGTGCCCCATTCTCCTCTCTCTCTGTGTGAGCGAGTCGCCCATTCTCCCCTCTCACTGTTGGAGCAAGTCCCCCATTCTCCCCTCTCACTGTGGGAGCGAGTGCCCCATTCTCCCCTCTCCCTGTGGGAGCGAGTTCCCCCATTCTCCCCTCTCCCTGTGGGAGCGCGTTCCCCATTCTTCTCTCTCTCTGTGGGAGCAAGTCCCCCATTCATCCCTTCTCCCTGTGGGAGCAAGTCCCCCATTCACCCCTCTCCCTGTGGGAGTGAGTCCCCCATCCTCCCCAATATAGAGTAAAGCCTCCTCTACACTGTCCCCATCAAACACTCCCAGGACAGGGGCAGCATGGAGTTTGATACACAGTAAAGCTCCTCCTAATTTCTGACTACAGTAACTCTAACCCTGCCTCACCCCTTGCAGGTGAACAGACCTCTGACTATGAAGAAGGATGGTATCCAGACCCGCAACCGGAAGGTTTCGAACAAATCAAAGAGGGTAAAGAAATCCCAGGAGCACTTTGGCGAGCTGCCCAAGGACATGGGGAATGAGGGTTCCCCTTTCCCTTTGGGCTCAGCTGCCTTCCAGAGCCAGCTGACCTCTGTCGGTCACATGGTGCCCTACAGCCATGCCCCTCACCTGCTGGCCAACCCCCTGCACCCTCAGCCGAGCCTAAGCTACAGCCATCACCCCTCAACCAGCATCGTGTCAGCCCTCAGCTAGGTAGACTCCTTCCCACCCTGCTGGAGAGTAGCCCCTACTCTGGGATCTCACGCCGATGGATAACAGATACACCAAACCCCACACCATACCCATGTGGGAGCCGAAACCGTGCAAACTCTAACTGCTCGACGTGCACATGCTCCCGGCAAAGGGGCAACAAATTCACACTTCAACAGACTGTACAGATTTTCTCCGTAAGAGGTTAACCTCTGCCCTGGGTGTGATCTGGGTTCCTGGCCAAAGCCAGCTACACATATAGTATTTTTGGATACAAATATATGTATAAATAAGTAATCCCATATTTACACATCAACTGGCGACTTTGTTATATCTAACACTTGCTCAACCGACCACATTGAAGAGCGAGAGCAGAGAATGAAGGATCCGGGCGAGGAGGAGAATATTGTTCTTTATCAAATTCTTGTCAAATATCTTGACACACCAACTTGGTCACCAGGTAACCACCACTTTCTGATGCGTTTCTTTCCCACTGTGTTTGCAATGCGGTCCTCAGCTGAGACTACTCCATGGCAACATCTCAACCAACCAAGACATGACACGTTGGCAAATTCGCACTCCTTGGCTCCAAGCATGATAAATTATGAAATTTGGCATTCTTGCATGTGTCCTGATGTCAAGACACATCACCAGTGCTTCTCAATTAATTCCCAGCAATACCCTGTTACAGATGAATTAAGGAAAATAGATCCTGGTCCTTTCGAGAAGTGCATTTGGAAGAATCTTTCAGTGACATGGCCTCAGGAATTCACTCTATGCCTTTTGTTTGGGAACCTCCTCCTACTACATTCTTTCCCAATCTCTGTAACCACCACCTGTACCGACACTCCCCCCTGTCACCTCCTCCAGCCCCTACATCCCCTCCCTATCCCTGTCATCTCCTCCAGCTCCTACACCCCCTCCCTATCTCTGTAGCCTCTGCCCACCCCCTATACCCCCTCCCTATCTCGGTCACCTCCTTCAGCCCCTACACCCCCACCCCCAACTGTCCCCTACACACCTAAATCTGTCACCTCCTCCAGCCCTGACATTCCCCATCTCTGTCACCTCCTCCAGCCCCTACACCCCTAAACCTTTCACCTCCTCCATCCTTCAGTCTCCTCTATCTCCATAACATCGTCCAGTTGCTACAATCTTCACTAACTTTGTCTCTGATATCTTCTGCAGCCCCTCTGAGATCTCTGAACTCCTCCATTGCTCTGCCATTGTTGGTCATGCCTTCAGCTCTTTGTTTGAGAGGTGGGGACATTGTCTGAGCTTTAGAACGCCCTCCCTAAACCTGCCTACCTCACTTTATGCCCTTCTTTAAAATGACCCGTTGTGACTGCTGTTTTGGTCACTTGTCTCTAACATCACCTTACTTGACTCAGCGTCTGATTTTATTTTGTACTGCTCTTACAAAGTGCCTTGGGGATGTTTTATTTCGCTGAGTGCTCTGTAAAAACGTGACTTGTCAATGTTGTTGTGTTAGTTGCTCTGTAAGAACTATCAAGTGCAATGGACAATGTGTATTTTATGTATTACAGTATATTACAGCATTAACCATTAAGTAGCACCTTCACCATCTGATTATTGTCCACTCATAGGATCTTAAGACTCTCTATAGCGTGGAAGCAGGTCATTCAGCCCATTGAGTCCACACCAACCCTCTGAAGAGAATCACACCCCAATTAACCCTGCTTCTGTAACCCTGCATTTCTCTGGACACTATGGGCAATTTCCCATGGGCAAACCATCCTAACTGCACATCCCTGGACACTGTGGGGCAATAAGGAATGGCTAAGCCAAACTAACCTGCACATCTTTGAACTGTGGGAGGAAACCGGAGCACCCGGAAGAAACCCACGCAGACACAGAGAGAATGTGCAAACTCCACACAGACCATCGCTCAAGTGTGCAATCAAACCAGAGTCCCTGGAGCTGTGAGGCTAACCACTGAGCCATTTGAGTTTGCAACCTCACTCTCTATAAAATAACCAACACGATGGCCCACCTCCCCCAGATAATTATGTTAATTCATTGACTGGATGCGCATGTAGGCCAACATTTATTGCCCCTTGATTTTGACCCGGAGACGCTGACAGAACAGCCGATATCATCTCCGAGTCAGAATGGTATGTGTGGGGTAGTGGGGGAGTGCGGCCTGGAGGGGAATCACATTTGGTGGGTGCTCCCCCCCTCAATCCTTACAGGGCATAGAGGTGGCAGGTTGGAAGGAGCTGTTGGAGAAACATCAGCAGGCTGCTGCAGTGTGTTTAGCAGATGGTACACACACTGCTGCCACTGTGTGTTGGTGGTGAGGGGGGGTTTCTTTGTGCTGGATGATGTTGAGCTTTTTGAGCGTTGTCAGAACAGGCTTTTCTGTTGGACCTTAAATACTCAATTAGCTTCCTTGAGCCATTAGACAATAGTTGGCGTATGTTTCTAGCTTGTTGTATGAAGTATAAACCCCACGTTCTCAACCTAAGCCCGCACCTAAATAATAAATTGCTTGGCTCAAATATTATTTGTTCTAAGTTGAGGGTGAAGTTGTCTTTTTTGTTGTTCATTCGTGGCGTGTTGTTGGACCCTGCATTTATCACCCATCTCTAATTGCCCCTGGAGAAGGCAGTGGTGAGCCATCTTCTTGACCCACTGTAGTCTCCGTATGGTGTAGGGATACCCTGCACAGTACTCCCTCAGAGAGAGAGTTCCAGGATTCCTTCCTGGCAACACTGAAGGAAAACCAAAGGAGTAGCCATGGGCACCCGCATGGGCCCCAGCTATGCCTGCCTCTTCGTTGGATATGTGGAACAGTCCATCTTCCGCAGCTACACTGGCCCCACCCCCCACCTTTTCCACCACTACATCGATGTCTGTATCGGCGCTGCCTCGTGCTCCCATGAGGAGGTTGAACAGTTCATCCACTTTACAAACACCTTCCACCCCGACCTCAAATTCACCTGGACCGTCTCAGACTCCTCCCTCCCCTTCCTAGAACTTTCCATTTCTATCTCGGGCGACCGAATCAACACGGACATTTACTATAAACCGACCGGCTCCCACAGCTACCTGGACTACACCTCCTCCCACACTGCCCCCTGTAAAAACACCATCCCATGTTCTCAATTCCTTCATCTCCGCCGCATCTGCTCCCAGGAGGACCAGTTCCAATACCGTACAATCCAGATGGCCTCCTTCTTCAAAGACCGCAATATCCCCCCAGACGTGATTGACGATGCTCTCTACCACATCTCCTCCACTTCCCGCTCCTCCACCCTTGAGCCCCACCCCTCCAATCGCCACCAGGACAGAACCCCACTGGTCCTCACCTACCACCCCACCAACCTCCATATACATCGTATCATCCGTCGTCATTTCCGCCACCTCCAAACGGACCCCACCACCAAGGATATATTTCCCTCCCCTCCCCTATCAGTGTTCCGAAAAGACCACTCCCTCCATGACTCCCTCGTCAGATCTACACCCACCACCAATCCAACCTCCACTCCCGGCACCTTCCCCTGCAACCGCAAGAAATGCAAAACTTGCGCCCACACCTCCCCCCCCTTACTTCCCTCCAAGGCCCCAAGGGATCCTTCCATATCCACCACACATTCACCTGCACCTCCACACACATCATTTACTGCATCCGCTGCACCCAATGTGGCCTCCTGTATATTGGGGAGACAGGCCGCCTACTTGCGGAACGTTTCAGAGAACACCTCTGGGACACCCGGACCAACCAACCCAACCACCCCGTGGCTCAACACTTCAACTCCCACTCCACCAAGGACATGCAGGTCCTTGGACTCCTCCATCACCAGACCATAGCAACACGACAGCTGGAGGAAGAGCGCCTCATCTTCCACCTAGGAACCCTCCAACCATAAGGGATGAACTCAGATTTCTCCAGTTTCCTCATTTCCCCTCCCCCCACCTTGTCTCAGTCCCAACCCTCAAACTCAGCACCACCTTCCTAACCTACAATCTTCTTCCTGGCCTCTCCGCCCTCACCCCACTCCGGCCTATCACCCTCACCTTAACCTCCTCCACCTATCGCAGTTCCAACGCCCCTCCCCCAAGTCCCTCCTCCCTACCTTTTATCTTAGCCTGCTGGACACACTTTCCTCATTCCTGAAGAAGGGCTCATGCCCGAAATGTCGATTCTCCTGCTCCTTGGATGCTGCCTGACCTGCTGCGCTTTTCCAGCAACACATTTTCAACACTGAAGGAACAGCCAATATTCCCAGTCGGGATGGAGAGGTTTGGAAGGTGCTGTTGGATGAGCCTTAGTGGGTCAGTGTAGTGCGTCTTACTCACTGCCAGATTCCCGGGCTCTGATGTTCTAACCACGCTCTCCCATTCTACCTCCATTTGGTTTGGGCTGCAAGGCTGGGTGGGATGGTATCCTGGAGAGAAAGCAGGAGAGTAGACACTACCTTCATCTTACTCAGTTGAGAGCTTCCTCTTCCCACCATCGTGGTGCCAAGGCAGACAAAGGATTGAGATGGAAAGGGGGCCATAGCACCCATACCCACAGACAAAGCAGATAGCACAATGAAGAACTGCAACGTGCAAGGAAGAGAAATCCAGAAGGACATTGACAAGTCGGTGCAATGGGTGGAAAGGGGGGCAGATGAGGTTCAATGGTCAGAAGAACATCGAGAGATAATATAAAATAGTGAGTACAATTCTAAAGTGAGCTGTAGGGAGATGGGTGTATATGAGCACAGATCATTGAAGGTGGCAGGACAGGTAGAGAGAACAGTTAATAAAGCACAGTGTTCTCGGTTTTATTCATACAGACCTCGAGTAAAGGAGCAAGGAGGTGATGCTGAACTTGTACGAGACACTTGTTAGACTTAGCTGCAGTACTGTGTATGGTTGTGGGCACCACATTTTAGGAAAAATGTGAACACATTGGACAGAGAACGCAGAGTTGATTCACACGGATGATTCCAGGGATGAGAAACTTGAGCAATGAAGATAGACTGAAGAACTTGGGGATTGTTCTCCTCCAAGAGAGGGTGAGAGAGAGATTTGTTAGGAACTTTTCAAAATCATGAGCAGAAATAGGGAAAATAAGACAGGGAGGAGCTATTGCCTCTCGTAACAAGCTAAAGGATGGGGCTGAATGGCCTCCTCCTGTTGCTGAAACTAATGCATTCCCTTTATGTCAAAGGGTTCAAACCTAAATGGCTGCCCTTTGCCATGTCAGATATTGGGTAGTTGAAATTTCGATCCCAAAACAGGTCCTAGCAGAAATTATTCTGAAGAAAATTTCCATCCTGTTGCTCTTTGTTGATTTAGCTGACTTCAGTCAGAAATGAAGGACGGACTGTGACGGAATTAGTTCCTCGCCCAGGGATTGTTTGAGGCAGAGACTGTGTAAGATACTGGAGAGGAGTTTTGGAAGCTGGTTGAAGATAGCAGGGGTTAAACTGTCCTCATTAAACACTCCCAGGTCAGGTACAGCGCAGGGTTAAAACTCTCTCTACTCTTTAAACTTAAAGCAAAGCATGCCTACACCATTCCCATCAAACACTCACGGCACAGGATGAGTACAGAGTAGAGGTTTATAAAATCATGAGGGGCATGGATAGGATAAATAGACAAAGTCTCTTCCCTGGGGTGGGGGAGTCCAAAACTACAGGGCATAGGTTTAAAGTGAAAGGGGAATGATATAAAAGAGACCTAAGGGGCAACGTTTTCACGCAGAGAATGGTACGTGCATGGAATGAGCTGCCAGAGGAAGTGGTGGAGACTGGTAAAATTGCAACATTTAAAAGGCATCTGGATAGGTATATGAATAGGAAGGGTTTGGAGGGATATGGGCCAGGTGCTGGCAGGTGGGACTAGATTGGGTTGGGATATCTGGTTGGCATGGACGAGTTGGACTGAAGGGTCTGTTTCTGTGCTGTACATCTCTATGACTCTAAAGCCACATCAATTCTTTGAAGCTGAAAGTACATTTTTCTCGGCACTGTTTCCAACATAAACACTTGGAGGGAGGTAGGATACAGAATACTCCTTCCCTATCACCGTAATCTACTCCAGTTGGCTACATACCTCCTTCTCTCTGAGACAACCCTCTTAAACAACCCTCTGAAATCTCTAAGCTTGTCCAACAGACAAATGGGGCTAGTTCAGTTTAGGAAACCTGGTCAGCATGGGTGAGTTGGGCCGAAGGGCCTGGTTACATGCTGTATGCCTCTATGACTATAAAAATGATAACTCTTAAGCATGTCCATAAATCCCATCGCTCGGTCGCTGCCTGCCTTGCCTTCAGTTTGCTGGGTTTCTAAGCTCTGGAATCCCAGCCCTTAAGCTCTGCAAACTCCGGATCTCCGCCTGTAAGATGCTCCTTAAATCTGACCTCTCTTTGGGTCACCCGGCCCTAATAACTCGCAACCATGCCCCAGGGTTGAATTCTACCTGGTGACTGCGCAAGTGAAGCACCTCAGGGTGGCCACGCAAATGAAGTAACGGTGCTATGCAAATGAAAGTTGTTGTTAAATCTTCCTGCAGTGCTTTGTCGGATCTCCGTTCTGATATGAAGCCTACTCCATTGTTTGCTCCCCTACTCTGCTACAATGCCTGCCTCTGATCGAGGAGCATAAACCAACTTCTGGCATGTTATTTAGCCTCAGCCTTTGAAGCTGGCCATACTCTGCATTTGCACACAGATTCCGTTGGTATCTAGACTGTCCATCTCGCTGTGATGTAGGCGGTGACCGCGTTGGGGTTTGCTGTTTGTGTGAGATTCCTATAAAGTGCATTCTCATTGTCATGACCAGAGGAAACTTGGTGCAGCAGAGATAATAAAGCAGCGGATACTGTCCTGTCGTGTGGACTTCATTGTTATACAACTCTGTCATAAGCCTCCATATTCTCTCATGTAACTCGACAAACAGTTGAGATCTGAGACAGACCCCTGAAATGACCTTGGACATGCCACTCTACACAATCCCAATGGACCCAAACTCCTTCCCATTCACTCCCTGTTTACACAATCCCAACAGACCCAAATCCTTTCCGGTTCACTCCCGTTCTGCACTGTCTCAATGGACCCAAACCCCTTCCCATTCATTCCTGCTCTACAACATTCCAATGGACCCATACCCCTTCCCATTCACTCCTGCTC
Organism: Chiloscyllium plagiosum; assembly: GCF_037043375.1. Taxonomy (NCBI): domain Eukaryota; kingdom Metazoa; phylum Chordata; class Chondrichthyes; order Orectolobiformes; family Hemiscylliidae; genus Chiloscyllium; species Chiloscyllium plagiosum. Next base: position 1,939,395 of record NW_028270189.1, read on the forward strand.
TACAACATTCCAATGGACCCAAACCCCTTCCCATTCACTCCTGCTCTACAACATTCCAATGGACCCAAACCCCTTCCCATTCACTCCCGCTCTACATCATCCCAATGGACCCAAGCCGTTCCCATTCACTCCTGCTCTACATCATCCCAATGGACCCAAACCCCTTCCCATTCACTCCCGCTCTACATCATCCCAATGGACCCAAACCCCTTCCCATTCATTCCTGCTCTACAACATTCCAATGGACTCAAACCACTTCCCATTCACTCCTGCTCTGGAACATCCCAATGGACCCAAGCCCCTTCCCATTCATTCCTGCTCTACAACATTCCAATGGACCCAAACCCCTTCCCATTCACTCCCGCTCTACATCATCCCAATGGACCCAAGCCCTTCCCATTCACTCCTGCTCTACATCATCCCAATGGATCCAAACCCCTTCCCATTCACTCCTGCTCTACAACATCCCAATGGACCCAAACACCTTCCCATTCACTCCCTATTTACACAATCCCAACAGACCCAAATCCTTTCCGGTTCACTCCCGTTCTGCACTGTCTCAATGGACCCAAGCCCCTTCCCATTCACTCCTTCTCTACATCATCCCAATGGACCCAAACCCCTTCCCATTCACTCCTGCTCTATACTGTCTCAATGGACCCAAACCCCTTCCCATTCACTCCTGCTCTACAACATCCCAATGGACCCAAACCCTTTCACATTCACTCCTGCTCTACAACATCCCAATGGACCCAAACCCTTTCCCATTCACTCCTGCTCTACAACATCTCAATGGACCCAAACCCCTTCCCATTCACTCCTGCTCTACACCTCCCCAATGGACCCAAACCCCTTCCCATTCACTCCTGCTCTACAACATCCAAATGGACCCAAACCCCCTCCCATTCACTCCTGCTCTACACCGTCCCAATGGACCCAAACCCCTTCCCATTCACTCCTGCTCTACACCTCCCCAATGGACCCAAACCCCTTCCCATTCACTCCTGCTCTACAACATCCAAATGGACCCAAACCCCTTCCCATTCACTCCTGCTCTACACCTCCCCAATGGACCCAAACCCCTTCCCATTCACTCCTGCTCTACAACATCCCAATGGACCCAAACCCCCTCCCATTCACTCCTGCTCTACACCTCCCCAATGGGCTTAAACCACTTCCCATTCACTCCTGCTCTGGAACATCCCAATGGACCTAAACCCCTTCCCATTCATTCCTGCTCTACACTGTCCCAATGGACCCAAACCCCTTCCCATTCACTCCTGCTCTACACCTCCCCAATGGAACCAAACGCCTTCCCATTCACTCCTGCTCTACAACATCCAAATGGACCCAAACCCCTTCCCATTCACTCCTGCTCTACAACATCCCAATGGACCCAAACTCCTTCCCATTCACTCCTGCTCTACAACATCTCAATGGACCCAAACCCCTTCCCATTCATTCCTGCTCTACAACATCCCAATGGACCCAAACACCTTCCCATTCACTCCCTGTTTACACAATCCCAACGGACCCAAATCCTTTCCGGTTCACTCCCGTTCTGCACTGTCTCAATGGACCCAAGCCCCTTCCCATTCACTCCTGCTCTACATCATCTCAATGGACCCAAACCCCTTCCCATTTACTCCTGCTCTACACCTCCCCAATGGACCCAAACCCCTTCCCATTCACTCCTGCTCTACAACATCCCAATGGACCCAAACACCTTCCCATTCACTCCCTGTTTACACAATCCCAACGGACCCAAATCCTTTCCGGTTCACTCCCGTTCTGCACTGTCTCAATGGACCCAAGCCCCTTCCCATTCACTCCTGCTCTACATCATCTCAATGGACCCAAACCCCTTCCCATTTACTCCTGCTCTATACTGTCTCAATGGACCCAAACCCCTTCCCATTCACTCCTGCTCTACAACATCCCAATGGACCCAAACCCCTTCCCATTCACTCCTGCTCTACAACATCCCAATGGACCCAAACCCTTTCCCATTCACTCCTGCACTACAACATCTCAATGGACCCAAACTCCTTCCCATTCACAACCGCTCTACAACATCCCAATGGACCCAAACCCCTTCCCATTCACTCCTGCTCTATAACATCCCAATGGACCCAAACCCCCTCCCATTCACTCCTGCTCTACAACACATCAATGGACCCAAACCCCTTCCCATTCACTCCTGCTCTACAACATCCCAATGGACCCAAACCCCTTCCTATTCACTCCTGCTCTACAACATCCCAATGGACCCAAACCCCTTCCCATTCACTCCTGCTCTACAACATCCCAATGGACCCAAACCCCTTCCCATTCACTCCTGCTCTACACCTCCCCAATGGACTCAAACCTCTTCCCATTCACTCCTGCTCTGGAACATCCCAATGAAACCAAACCCCCTTCCTGTTCACCCCCACTCTACAACATCCCAATGGACCCAAACCCCTTCCCATTCATTCCTGCTCTACACTGTCCTAATGGACCCAAACCCCTTCCCATTCACTCCTGCTCTACAACATCCCAATGGACCCAAACCCCTTCCCATTCATTCCTGCTCTACAACACCCCAAAGGACCCAAATCCCTTCCTGTTCACTCCCACTCTACTCAAGCCCAATGCACCCAACCTCCTTCCCATTCACTCCCACTCTATTCAATCCCAATGGACCCAAACCCCTTACCATTCATTCCCACTCTATACCATCCCAATGGATCCAAACCCTTACCGTTCACTCCCACTCTACATAATCCCAATGGACCCAACCCCTCTTCCCATTCACTCCTACTCTACACCATTCTATTGGACCCAAACTCTTTCCAAAAGGATATGACCACTTCTAACTTCTTTGGGAATGAACCAGCACATCATTCACACAACCACAAATGGATGTGGCTCTGTGCTATCTTGGAAACAGGAACAACACTGGCAGATGTGACACGGTTAGAGAGAAGAAGGTTGGGAGGTGATGTAGTTGAGACATATAAGATAATCAGAGGGTTAGATAGGGTGGACAGTGAGAGCCTTTTTCCTCGCTTGGTGATCGGCATCATGAGGTGACATAACTCTAAATTGAGGGGTAATAGATATAGGACAGATGCCAGAGATAATTTCTTTACTCAGAGTAGTAGTGGTGTGAATTGCACTGCCTGCAATAGTAGTAGACTCGCCAACTTTAAGGGCATTTAAATGGTCATTGGGTAGGTATATAGACGAGAATGGAATAGTTAGGTTAGATGGACTTCAGATTGGTTTCACAGGTTGGCACAACATCGAGGCTGAAGGGCCTGTACTGTGCTGTAATGTTCTATGTTCTACGGTTCTGTTCTAATATCACTCCAAACGAAGGGTGTCTGACCATGTGCTTTGTGTTAATATGGGTCATAAAACCACAAGAGATTATATTCTTCTGGAGCTCAACAAAAAGTGCAGGAGAACATGCCATGGGCAGCACCAAGTATACCCAAAAATGAGTTGTTAGCCCAGTGAAGCTCCACCACAGGACTACTTGTGTGCCAGACAATGGAAGCAGTTTACAGCAGATAGGGCTAAATGATTATACGGCCATCAGATCAGATCAAACCTCTGCAAGTCCTGCCACATCCAGTTGTAAATGGTGGTGGACAGTTCAACAATTCACTAGAAGAGGTGACTCCACAGATATCCCCATTCTCAACTGTGAGCTCATCAGTGCAAACTTCAGGGCTGAAGCATTCATGACAACCTTTGGCCATCAGTGCTGAGTGGATAGTCTAAGATCCAGAGGTCCCCAGCATGACAGATTCCATTCTTCAGCCAAGATTTGATTCACTCCACGTGACAAAAAGAAATGGGTGAAGATCATAAGATGTAGGCCATTCGGCCCATCCAATCTGCTCCATCATTCAGTGAGGTCATGGCTGATCTGATCATCTTCAAACCCACTTTCCTGCCTTTTCCCCATAACTCAATGAACATCCTAATGCTACTGGGCCCTGCACTTTAAGAAGGAGATTTTTTTTTAAAGAAAGGAGGTGAAGGTTTTAGTAAGAGAGAGGGAGACAGAGGTGAAGATCACAAGATCGATTCCAGGGGTGGTGGATCTTCAGTGATGTTCAGAGATTGGAGATGCTGGGACTGTTTTCTTTGGAGAGAGGTTTGAGAGGGAGATTTAATTGAGGTGTGTTCGAAACCACGAGGGATTCGGGGATTGAGTAGAGAGGGAGAAACTGTTCCCTGTTGGTGGAAGGATTGAGAATCAGAGGGGGCAGAGATTGAAGGTAATCAGCCAAGAGGGCGACGTGGGGAGAAACACTTTCATGCGATGAGTGGTTAGGGTCTGGAATAAGCATGGGTGCATGGGTAGGCAGGCAATTCAATACACGGAGTGACACCGAACAATTCTTCCGCCGCCTTCGCCTCCGTGCCTTCTTCTTCAATCAAGACTCTCGCCCACCCTCTGACGACCCCTTCTCCCGCCTCCAACACACCCCGTCCACCTGGACACCCCGTGCTGGCCTCCTACCTGCCCTCGACCTCTTCATAGCAAACTGCCGCCGCGATATTAACCGCTACCTGAACTCCCACACCCCTCCCACCCACTCCAACCTCTCACCCTCGGAACGTGCAGTCCTCCACTCCCTCCGTTCCAACCCCAACCTCACTATCAAACCAGCTGACAAGGGAGGCGCAGTAGTAGTTTGGCGCACTGACCTTTACACCGCTGAGGCCAAACGCCAGCTCGCAGATACCTCCTCCTACCGTCCCCTTGACCATGACCCCACCCCCCACCACCAAACCATCATCTCCCAGACCATCCATAACCTCATCACCTCGGGGGACCTCCCATCCACCGCCTCCAACCTCATAGTCCCACAACCCCGCACCGCCCGTTTCTACCTCCTGCCCAAAATCCACAAACCTGACTGCCCCGGACGACCCATCGTCTCACCTGCTCCTGCCCAACCGAACTCATCTCGGCATACCTCGACACGGTCCTGTCCCCCTTAGTCCAAGAACTCCCCACCTACGTTCGTGACACCACCCACGCCCTCCACCTCCTCCAGGATTTCCGCTTCCCCGGTCCCCAACGCCTCATCTTCACCATGGACATCCAGTCCCTGTACACCTCCATCCCCCATCACGAAGGACTCAAAGCACTCCGCTTCTTCCTTTCCCGCCGTACCACCCAGTACCCTTCCACCGACACCCTCCTTCGACTGACCGAACTGGTCCTCACCCTGAACAACTTTTCTTTCCAATCCTCCCACTTTCTCCAAACAAAAGGAGTAGCCATGGGCACCCGCATGGGCCCCAGCTATGCCTGCCTCTTCATAGGGTATCTGGAACAATCCATCTTCCGCAACTACACTGGCCCCACCCCCCATCTTTTCCTTCGCTACATTGAATGACTGTATCGGCGCTACCTCGTGCTCCCACGAGGAGGTTGAACAGTTCATCCACTACACTAACACCTTCCACCCCAACCTCAAATTCACCTGGACAGTCTCGGACTCCTCCCTCCCCTTCCTAGACCTTTCTGTTTCTATCTCAGGCGACCGAATCAACACGGACATCTACTACAAACCAACCGACTCCCACAGCTACCTGGACTACACCTCCTCCCATCCTGCCCCCTGTAAAAACGCCATCCCATTCTCCCAATTCCTTCGTCTCCGCCGCATCTGCTCCCAGAAGGACCAGTTCAAAATACGTACAACACAGATGGCCTCCTTCTTCAAGGACCGCAATTTCCCCCCCGACGTGGTCGACGGTGCCCTCCACCGCATCTCCTCCACTTCCCGCTCCTCCGCCCTTGAGCCCTGCCCCTCCAACCGCCACCAGGACAGAACCCCACTGGTCCTCACCTACCACCCCACCAATCTCCATGTACAGCGCATCATCCGCCGTCACTTCCGCCACCTCCAAACAGACCCCAGCACCAAGGATATATTTCCCTCCCCTCCCCTATCAGCTTTCCGTAGAGACCACTCCCTCCGCGACTCCCTTGTCAGATCCACACCCCCCACCGACCCAACCTCCACTCCCGGCACCTTCCCTTGCAACCGCAAGAGGTGCAACACTTGCGCCCACACCTCCCCCCTCACTTCTCTCCAAGGCCCCAAAGGAAACTTCCATATCCGCCACAGATTCACCTGCACCTCCACCCACATCATCTACTGCATCCGCTGCAGCCGGTGTGGCCTCCTCTATATTGGGGAGACAGGCCGCCTACTTGCGGAGCGATTCAGAGAGCACCTCTGGGCCACCCGGACGAACCAACCCAACCAACCTGTAGCACAGCATTTCAACTCCCCCTCCCACTCCACCGAGGATATGCAGGTCATTGGACTCATCCACCGCCAAACCACAACAACCCGACGGTCGGAGGAGGAGCGTCTTATCTTCCGACTGGGAACCCTCCAACCGCAGGGGATGAACTTGGACTTCACCAGTTTCTTCATCCCCCCTCCCCCCACCTTGTCTCAGCCGGATCCCTCCAGCCCGGCACCGCCTTCCTGACCTGCAGTCTTCTTCTTGACCTCTCCGCCTCCATCCTACTCCGACCTATCACCCTCACCTTGACCTCTTTCCACCTATAACATTTCCAACGCCCCTCCTCCAAGTCCCTCCTCCCTACCTTTTATCTTCTCCTGCTGAACACTCTCTGCTCATTCCTGAAGAAGGGCCTGTGCCCGAAACGTCGAATCTCCTGTTCCCTGGATGCTGCCTGACCTGCTGTGCTGTTCCAGCAATAAAGTTTCAACTTTGATCTCCAGCATCTGCAGACCTCACTTTCTCCTAGGCAGGTTCAATCAAGGCTTTCGAGGGAAGTAGATCGTTATTGGAAGAGAGGGGGAATTTCAGGGGTAACAGGGAAAAGGCAGGCAGGGTAGGTACAAGAGAAGTTGCTCCAGCAAAGGGCCAACATCAAAGTGAGAGGCCAAAAGGCCTCCTTTGGGGCTGTAATCATTTTAACTGGGTCAAATAGGGTCAACCTTGTAAAAAAATTCCAATTTCGCTCACTTAAATAAAGTCATCAACTTGAGGGGATAATTTTGTTTTAAAACACACTCTTTAAACTGGTGGAGCAATTTCTAAATGTGTAAGCAAGTTGGTCAAATTTACTGCAGCGCTGACCACGTCAACCAGATGCTGAGATAAGAGCCTCACTTATCAGTTTGCTACAACACACGTCCATCAGCCACAGCACATGGGGTGATGGGAATTACACCGAGATGGCACTTCGACATCTTCCTTCTGAACGTTTGCAGGGAAACCTTCTGATTAAAATACGGCAAATGTGTGTCAATCAATGCCTAATGGGCAACACTATCACACCTCGATCACAGGGATTTGTGTTCAATGGCCACTCCAGGGCCTGAGCACAAAGTAATCCAGTGCTGAGGGAGGGGGCACTGTCAGAGGGTCAGTGCTGAGGGAGTGGGCACTGTCGGAGGGTCAGTGCTGAGGGAGCGGGCACTGTCAGAGAGTCAGTGCTGAGGGAGCGGGCACTGTCAGAGGGTCAGTGCTGAGGGAGTGGGCACTGTCGGAGGGTCAGTGCTGAGGGAGCGGGCACTGTCAGAGGGTCAGTGCTGAGGGAGTGGGCACTGTCAGAGGGTCAGTGCTGAGGGAGTGCCGCAAGGTCGGAGGGTCAGTGCTGAGGGAGCGAGCACTGTCAGAGGGTCAGTGCTGAGGGAGCGGGCACTGTCGGAGGGTCAGTGCTGAGGGAGCGGACACTGTCGGAGGGTCAGTGCTGAGGGAATGTCGCACTGTCGGAGGGTCAGTGCTGAGTGAGCGCTGTCGGAGGGTCAGTGCTGAGTGAGCGGGCACTGTTGGAGAGTCAGTGCTGAGGGAGTGGTCACTGTCAGGGGGTCAGTGCTGAGGGAGTGGTCACTGTCGGGGGGTCAGTGCTGAGGGAGTGCCGCACTGTTGGAGAGTCAGTGCTGAGGGAGCGGGCACTGTCAGAGGGTCAGTGCTGAGGGAGCAGGCACAGTCAGAGGGTCAGTGCTGAGGGAGTGGGCACTGTCCAAGGGTCAGTGCTGAGGGAACGCTGTGAGAGGGTCAGTACTGAATGAGTGGGCACTGTCAGAGGGTCAGTGCTGAGTGAGCGCTGTCAGAGGGTCAGTGCTGAGTGAGCACCACATTGTCGGAGGGTCAGTGCTGAGTGAGCGGGCACTGTTGGAGGGTCAATGCTGAGGGAGCGGGATCTGTCAGAGGGTCAGAGCTGAGGGAGCAGCACACTGTCGGAGGGTCAGCGCTGAGGGAGAGGGCACTGTCAAAAGGTCAATGCTGAGGGAGCGCTGTCAGAGGGTCAGTGCTGAGGGAGCATCACATTGTCGGAGGGTCAGTGCTGAGTGAGCGGGCACTGTCAGAGGGTTAGTGCTGAAGGAGTGTCGCAATGTCGAAGGGTCAGTGCTGAGTGAGTGCTGTCGGGGGTTCAGTGCTGAGTATGCACCACATTGTCGGAGGTCAGTGCTGAGTGAGCGGGCACTGTCGGAGGGTCACTGCTGAGGGAGCACCACATTATCGGAGGGTCAGTGCTGAGTGAGCACTGTCAAAGGGTTACTGCTGAGGGAACAGGCACTGTCAGAGCATCACATTGTCGGAGGGTCAGTGCTGAGTGAGCGCTATCAGAAGGTCAGTGCTGAGGGAGCACCACATTGTCAGAGGGTCAGTGCTGAGGGAGTGCTGCACTGTCAGAGGGTCAGTGCTGAGAGACGGCCGCGCTGTCGAAGGGTCAGTGCTGAGGGATTGCCACACTGTCAGAGGGTCAGTACTGAGGGAGCACTGCACTGTCAGAGGGTCAGTACTGAGGGAGCACTGCACTGTCAGAGGGTCAGTGCTGAGTGAGCACTGTCAGAGGATCAGTGCTGAGGGAGCAGGCACTGTTGGAGGGTCAGTGCTGAGGAAGCACCACATTGTCGGAGGGTCAGTGCTAGTAAGCGCTGTCAGAGGGTCAGTGCCGAGGGAGCAGGCACTGTCAGAAGATCAGTGCTGAGGGAGCACTGTATTGTCGGAGGGTCAGTGCTGAGGGAGCATCACACTTTTGGAGAATCAGTGAAGAGGGAGTGCTGCACTGTCAGACGGTCAGTGCTGAGGGAGCGGGCACTGTTGGACAGTCAGTAATGAGGGAGTGCTGCACTGTCAGAGAGTCAGCGCTCAGGGAGTATATGCTGTCAGAGGGTCAGCGTTAAGAGAGCGGGCACCGATAGAGGGTCCTTCCTTTACAATCCCAGCTCAGAGATAGTACAATGTTAGACACAGAGTAAAGCTCACTTTACAGCATTCTCATCAAACACTCCCAGGACAAGGACATGGCAGGGTGAGATATAGACCAAAGCTACCTCTACACTGATCCCATTAAAGCTTCCCAGGATAGGGACAGGATGGGCTTACATACAGAGTAAAGGGTCCTCTACACTGACCCCATAAACACTCACAGGACAGGGACAGTATGGATTAGTTACTGAGTAAAGCTTTCTCCACAGTGTTCCCAAAAAACACTCCCAGGGCAGCGAGAGTACAAGGTTAGATGCAGAGTAAAGCTCCTTCTGCACTGTTTCCCATCTAAGACTCTGAGGACATGAACAGAATGGGGTTAGATAGAGCGTAAAAATCTCTCTACACTGTCACCCATCAAACACTCTCAGGACAGGAACAGCAGGGGGTTAGATACAGAGTAAACCTCCCTTTACACAGTCACCCATCAAACACTCCCAGGGATAGGAACAGCAGGGGGTTAGACACAGAGTAAAGCTTCCTCTAAATTGGTCACGTTGCTAATACGCAGAGGGTAACTTTGTTGTTCAACCATCTCTGACTGTGCATTGCCTGACTGAAAGGCGCTCTGTTTGATAGTAAAGGAAACCCAAACCATTTCTGAGCATCATCGCTCTGTGAAGGAAGAGGTCTAGAATTTATCTGCACTATATCGAGAAGAACAATTTGGCATGAGTCACTCAGAGGGAGCAGGCCCTAGATTACTGACCACACAGTTCCTTGTTTGTCTAGTGAGTGACATTTACTCATACTCTTGCCTCTCAACCCTCCCCTCACCCTCATCTTCTCCTCACCAGATAAAAATATTTACATGGCAAACCCTTTATCTCCAAACACTGATTTCCTCTTGGCCTGTGGCCTTAAACGATCATTTAAATAAAAAAATTGAATTTCTTGTCACTTGCATTTTCATTGACCAGTCGCGCGGGAGTGATATTTTCCTTCCAATGTCAAAAGCTGCTATTGGTTTTGAAGAAAGGTTGCTGGACTTGAAACGTTAGCTTCTGTTTCTCTCTCCACAGATGCTGCCAGACCTGCCAAGTTTCTCCAGCACATTTCTGTTCCTGATTTCCAGCACCTGCAAGGTTTTGCTGATATTTAATGTCCCTCTTGCTAGTCTCTGCGCCATTTCTGTTATGCGGCTGCCTAGTTTCCTTTTTGAGCAGTTTAAAACCGTTAAAATACAGGGACAGGAGTAGGCTGGTTGGCCCTTCTAGCCTACTCCACTATTCAATAGGATTATAGCTGATCTGATATTCCCCACATCTTTTGCCCGTAACCCTTGATTCCCTGACTGATCAAGAATCCACCTATCTCAGCTGTAAATATACATAAAGACTCTGTCCCCACAGCTCTCTCTGTGGCAAGGAGTTCCAAAGACTCCCAACCCTCTGAGAGAAGAAATTTCTCCTCATCACAACCTGATGTTCCTTTATTCTGAGACTTTATGCCATCAGGTCCCTCACTCTTCGATGAGGGGAAACGTCCTCTCTGTATTTAACCTGTCACTTACCCTTGATGATAAGAGATGGAAATGTGTTGCTGGAGAAGCGCAGCAGGTCAGGCAGCATCTAGGGAACAGGAGAATCGACGTTTCGGGCATTAGCCCTTCTTCAGGATTCCTGAAGAAGGGCTAATGCCCGAAACGTCGATTCTCCTGTTCCCTAGATGCTGCCTTACCTGCTGCGCTTCTCCAGCAACACATTTCCATCTCTGATCTCCAGCATCTGCAGACCTCATTTTCTCATTCTCCCTTGATGATAAACCTACTTGTTTCGATGCAATCACCTCTCAGTCTTCTAAACTCCAGGGAGTAGAGTTGCAACCTATTTAACCTTTGCTCATAAGACAATCCCTCCACACCAAGGATCATCCAAGTGAACCTTCTCTGAACTTCCTCCAATGTGGAAGTGGCTGGCACAGAAATGAAAAGCTGAATGGTCTCCTTCTGGACTAGAACAATGCTGTGAAATGAACTCTCCCTCTCTCCTCTCTGTGGAAACAGTGAAGACACCAATCCTTTCTTGTACTTATACCTTCTGATGTTTGTCCTGAGAACTAAGGCATGATTAGTAAGCTTGCAGACAGCTCTAAAATAGGCGGTATTGTGGACAGTAAGGAAGCAGGAGAAAGTGAGGACTGCAGATGCTGGCGATCAGAGCTGAAAAATGTGTTGCTGGAAAAGCGCAGCAGGTCAGGCAGCATCCAAGGAGCAGGAGAATCGACGTTTTGGGCATAAGCCCTTCTTCAGGAGGAAAAAGGACCTTGATCAGCTGGGCAAGTTAGTTGAGAAATGGCAAATGGAGTTTAATACAGATGTGTGAGGTCTTGGAAAGTCAAATCAAGGTAGGAGTTTCATGGTGAAAGGTAGTGCCTTAAGGAGTGTAGTGGAACAGAGGAACTTTGGAGTTCAGGTGCACAGTTCTTTGAAAGTGGAGTCACAGGTGGACAAAGCAGTGAAGAAAACTTTCAGCATACTGGCCTTCCTCAGTCAGGGCACTGAGTATAGACATTTGGAAGTTATGCTGCAGTTGTACAGGACATCGGTGAGGCTGCATTTAGAGCACTGTCTTCAGTTTTGGTCACCTTTCTATAGGAAGGATGTTGTTAAACTGGAATGAGTGTAGAAGAAATTTACAAGGATGTTGTCTGGACTCAAGCCTCTGAGTTATAGGCAGACATTGAACAAACTAGGAGTGTTTTTTCGAGCGTACGAGACTGAGAGGGGATCTTATAGAAGTGTATAAGATAATGAGAGCTGTGGATAGGGTGAATACACTCCGTCTTGTTCCCAGGGTTGGGGAAATTGAGGACAAGAGGACATCAGTTTAAGGTTAGAAGGGAAAGAATAAAAGGGAACCTGAGGGGCAACTTTTTTTTTACACAGAGGATGGTACGCATGTGCACTGAGCTGTCAGCAGAAGTGGCTGAGGTGGGTACATTAACAACATTTAAAAGGCATTTGGACAAAATATGGATTGGAAAGGTTTAGAAGGATTTGGGCCAAGTACAGGGAAATGGGGTGAGCGTGGATGGATATTTTGGTCAAAGTTTTGTGCAAAGGACCTGTCTCTGTGCTGTAGGACTCTATAATTAAGGGGCGGCATGGTGGCCCAGTGGTTAGCACTGCGGCTTCACAGCGCCAGGACCTGGGCTCGATTCCACCCTCATGCAACTATCTGTGTGCAGTTTGCAGATTCTCCCTGTGTCTGCATGGGTTTCCTCCGCGTGCTCCAGTTTCCTCCCACAGTCCAAAGATGTGCAGGCTCAGTGGATTGGCCATGATAAATTGCCCATAGTGTCCAGGGATATGCAGACCAAGTGGATTAGCCATGGGAAACGTGGGTTTACAGGGATGGGGCAGGAGGGTGGGTCTGGGTGGGATGCTCTTAGAGGGTGGGTATGGACCTGATAGGCCTGTTAACATACTGTAGGGATTCTATGAACTAGACTGGGTAAACACTGACTGTTTCTAATGACCAGAAAGTTCAGAAACAGGGATCATAATCTAAAAGACATGGGGTAGGACTAAGAGGAGAAGAAATTATCTTCACCCAGAGAGTGGGAGCCCATGCAATCCTCTTCCACAGAAAGCAGTCAAGGCCACAACATTAAGTGTTTTCGAGAAACAGTTAGATATAGTTCTTAGGGGCTGAAGGAGTCAAAGGGTATGGGGGAGAAAGCAGGGAGCAAGGGACTGATTTGAGTGACCAGCCATGATCCTATTAAATGGTGGAGCAGAATCAAAGGGCTGAATTGCCTACTTCTCTTCCTATGTCCTGCACGTGTGGAAATTCGGTCTGAGTTGCAATGCCTGGGCACATGTGAGCAGTGACTCAACAGGAACTGATGGTAACTGATGTCACTAGGCGGCCATTTCGGGTGAGCAGGCAGCCGTTTTGATGGCCACCTCGTGTCCGGGCCAATTATTTTGCTCTCGTCCCCCTTGAATAAATAACCTACTGTGTTTGGTTTATGTCTCTGGAACGGCTTCGCAACCTAAGCCTTGGCGAAAGCCTTTGCCCGCTGCCTTCCAACCTGGGCATGATGCACACAGCTTGGATACAGGCAAAGCAGCCATCACAAAAGACCCTCTGACAGTGCCCCTTCCCTCACCACTGACCCTCTGATTGTGGAGCGGGGGATGGTTCGCAAACGCGGGGCGACTTATTCCCCTCTCCGGTCACTTCCCACATCAACTCTCAGTCTGCTGGCTCTCCTGAGGAGTTTGATCACACACACACCTCCCCCCACCCACAACCACCACTGCCACTACCAAAATCCTCCGCTTTCATTCTTTCATCCACTTCCCACACTCTTGGAGCCTTTTCACACTGGTTGCAGGAAACCAGCAGGCCTGATCTCTTTGATCAATCCTGGAAAAATAATCGGGTTGCGATAAATGTGAGAAAAACTCACTGGTGAAGATACGGAGGGGATACAAACTCTCTGTGATCTCTTGTGGAAATTTTCTTCCCTTCAAATTCTCAAATTTCTTGCTCTGAGAGCCAGAGATTTTTATCTGGAAGTATCTGCGAAGCTTTGCCAGATTTGGACATCAATAGAAAGCTTGTCTCCAGTGATTAATTACAATCGCCACCAGTCTTCCCGACATAATCTCACAGAAGCATCACACAACATCTTTTCAATGTCCTTTTGCACCAAGCGGACGGGAATGTCACTAGCCTTGCAATCCAAAGGCCCAGCGGCTGTAGCTCAGGTCCACTTAAATAATATATCAAAGTTATCAAAGTGACAGCAATCTCACTGCACAGTCAGAGGGTCAGTGGTGAGGGAAGGGGCACTGTCAGAGGGTCAGCGGTGAGGGAACTGGCACTGTCAAAGGGTCAGTGCTGAGGGTACAAGCCCTGTCAGAGGATCAGTGTTGAGGGTCAGTGCTGAGGCAGTGCCATTTTTCATGTTGAGATGATAGGCTCCATAAACCTCCTCAGGAGGATATACAGGATCCCCTGAGCACTCAGAAAAAGAGAAAGGGGAGGCTTAGATGGGGTTTTCCAATCTGGGTCATTTATTACACAGCCACTTGTGAGAGCTTGCTTTGTGCAAATTGCCTGCTGTTCTTTTTTTTCAATGGGATATGGGGTGTTGCTGGGTAATCCAGCATTTGTTGCCTACCTGTTGAATGGAGTGGCTTGTTAGATCAATTCAGAGGGTTGACCACATTGCAATGTGGGACCTGGAATCAGTAGTAAGCCCAGACCAGATGAAGGGGGGCAGATTCCCTTCCCTTCTGGGGCATTATTGAACCCGATTAGTACTTTCAACGACAGATGATGGTTGTCATGGTCACTACCACCAAGACTGGCAATATGTCAAGGTTTGATTAAATGAATTTAAATTCCTCACCATGTACTTTGTGGACGAAGGGGGTGAAGGTGTTTGAGAAGGTGCTAAGGCAGTGAACACTATCTGGACAAACGTGTGTGAATTAGATACAGTGATGGGATAGTTTACGACCAGAGGGCATCAGCTCAGAATAAAGGGACTGGGGTTCGGGTTAAACCAATTCAAGACTGAAATGAGGAAGAATTTCTTTTCACAGAGGGTTGTGATTGTTTGGAATTCCTTGCCACAGACAGCTATTGAGGCAAGTCCTTGTGTATATTTAAGGCTGAGAGAGATGGATTCTTGCTCAATCAGGGAATCAAGGGTTGCCGGGTAAGGGCAGAAAGGTGGACATGAGGAGTGTTGGATCAGGTATGATTTTACTGTGCAGGCTCGAGGGTCCAAATGGCCACCTACTGCTCCTATCTCTTAAGGTCTTAATCCATTAAGTAATGCTTGCAAATGCCACAAGGTGACAGCAGTGCATCAATGTTCAACCACTTTGCAAATTCAAACTGACAGCAAGGCGGGATTCAGGACACTTGGAATTGAACCAACAGTCAATCTGGCTCTTCCACTTTCTGGGGATTGGTTCACCCTGAGGTGGGGGAAGGTTTGCATCCCACTCCAGCTGAGAAGAACCTTCTCCATGCTAGTAGATGTCTCCCAGTCCTCCTCACCCAGATCCTGAGCTGGTTAATGCTCAGATCTTGTTCACACTGCACTGTCTCTGGGGTCTGAGAGAGAGAGAGAGAGAGAGAGGGAGAGAGACAGATCTCAGGGAAACCAGAGAGGGGACTGGGAGACACCAGTCAGTGTACAGGTATCTCCCTGATAGAGAGAGAGAGAGAGAGAGAGAGATGGGGTGGGAGAGACAGAGTGTCAGCAGTCAGTATACAGATACCTTTCTGAAAGGGACAAGGGTCTGAGAGACACCAGTCAGTGGACAGATAGCTCTCAGAGAGAGCTAGAGAGAGAGAGGCAGGCAGGGAGAGAGAGTGTGTGTAGCAGGCAGACAGAGAGTGAGAGTTTGTGGCAGGTAGGCAGAGAGAGAGAGAGAGAGAAAAAAGGTGGTACTGTGTGTGTGTGAGAGTGAGAGAGAGAGAAGGGGGTACTGAGAGACACCAGTCATTGTACAGATATCTCCCTGAGAGAGAGAGGGGGGTCTGAGACACACCAGTGTACAGATATCTCCCTGAGAGAGACAGGACTAGAGAAACACCAGTCAGTTTACAGTTATCTCCCTGACAGAGGGCGAGAGACGGAAGAGGGTACTGAGAGACACCAGTGAATGTACAGATATCTCCCTGCGAGGGACAGAACACCGACAGAGGGAGGGGGAGAAACAACCAATGTAACAATCTCTAGTCACTCAATTAGTGAATGCAGTTAGGGAGGCTTCAACATGGCTGACATTGAGAGCTGTGAAGCCTTCCACAGTTGAATAGGCCATAGCCAGGTTTCGGGGCAGCTTTGTTGAAATCACCTAGGTCTCATCACTAGCAGAGGTGCCCAGTGTTCTAAGAGTCCCCAGGTGACCCTGTAGCTGAATGCCTGGTGCAAGCAGGGCTGCCTGGTGAACAAGGCCCTCATTATTGTGAATGCTCTGATAAGCTGGGTCTTGTGTTTACCCAGCCTGGCTGTTATCAGCCTCGGCAAACAGCAGGAAGTTGTAAACTGCGTTATGACACCTACCTGCTGCCTGGGCCTCAGCCGTCAAGCCTCTGGTCAGCTTTCTGCTGATCAGCTGCAGGTGCTGCGCAGTAGGCTAGGGGAGAGAGCCAGCGAGAGTCAGTGGGAATATACTGGTCTGTTCAGTTACCACTGGGTTACAGACTGGGAGAACAACAACTCGAAACTTCCTGGTCGCTCTTCCACCACTGACTAGGCCAGGGACTAATCAAAAGAATAGCAAACTCAATCCATAAGAACTAGAATAAATTACTAATAAATTGCAGAGGATTTGGATCCATGCGCATGGGCTGATAGGAGATTAAATCTCCCTCCACAGTTTCGTCATCAAACACTCCCAGGACAGGGGCAGTACAAGGTTAGATACAGAGTAAAGCTTCCTCTACACCATCCTTATCGAACACTCCCAGGACAGGGACAGCACGAGGTTAGATACAGAGTAAAGCTCTCTCTACACTGTTCTCCATCAAATATTCCAGGACAGGAACAGCACAGGGTTAGATACAGAGTAAAGCCTCCTCCACACTGTCACCCATCACACACTGCCAGGACAGGGACAGCATGGGGTTAAATAGAGAGTAAAGCTCCATCCTCACTGTCACAATCAAACACTCCCTGGACAAGGATAGAACATGATTAGATAGAGAGCAAAGTTCTGTCTACATTTTCCCTTGATACTGTCCCAATCAAATACCCCAGGACATGGATAGCACAGTGTTTGATACAGGTTGAAGCTACCTCTACACTGTCTCCCATACTTAAGAGAGATACAATATGGGATTATATACAGAGTACACCTCACCCTACATTTTTAATCTGGAAACTGAAAGTAAAGCTCCCTTGACACTATTCTGACTTAAAAACCCCACTGGACAGAGACAGCATGGAGTTGGATAAAGTGCAAAGCTCCCTTGATGCTGTCTGAAACACTTGATGGACAGATACTTCGTGGGAGTTTGAAATGTTTATATCGTATTTAACCTGTGGAGTAGCATTGGAGATCCATTTTAAGGACGTAGCAGATTTCAAAACTGCTTCTAGAAGGAAGTTGCTTCCGTACATCTTGTAGACAGTACACACTGCTGCCGCTGTGTGTTGGTGGTGGAGGGAGTGAATATTTAAGGTGGGGGTCAGCGTGTCGATTGAATGGGAGGTGCTGGTTTGTCCTGAATGGTGTCAAGCTTCTTGAGTGTTGCTGGAGTCGCACCCATCCAGGCAAGTGAGGAGAATTCCATTACACTCCTGACTTGTGCCTTGTCAATGATGGAACAGGCTGTGGGGGAGATCCAGGAGGGGAGTTACTCGTTGCAGGATTCCCAGCCTCTGATGTGCTCTTGTAACCACGGTATTGATCTGGCTAGATCCAGTTCAGTATCGAGTCAATGGTAACCCCCTGGATGTTGATATTGAGGCATTCAGTGATGGTAACACCATTGAGAGTCAAAGGGGCAATGATTAGATTCTCTCTGTGTAGTGTGATTGTAACTTGCCACTTGTCAGTCCTGGATATTGTCCAAGTCTTGCTGCATTTGGACACAGACTGCATTTGCACATGGACTGCGCTAGAATCTAAGGAGATGCTAATGGTGCTGAACATTGTGCAATCATCAGTGAACATTTCCACTTCTGACCATATGAAGGAGGGAAGGTAATTGATGAAGCACATTTGGCCTGGGACACCATCTTGAGGAGTTGGGCTCTGCTGACACAGTGGTAGTATCTCTATCTCTGAGCCAAGAGACTTGCGTTCAAGTCCAAACTACTCCTGAGGTGGGTAATAGCATCTCTGAACAAGTTGCTTAGGAAAATATCTACAGGTCGTTCCGCTATAATGCCTGTTTTGTTAATGCTAATTCTCTACAACATGATTGATGAATTGGGGACACTGTTTCTAAAGCGTGAACTTTTAAAGCATGTTTTGTTATAATGCGATTCTGATCCCATTAGTTTAAACGGTGTTATTATTACACGATTTTCTTATAACATGGGATTACACAAGAACGGAACTGTCGTGTTATAGCAGAACCAACTGTACACTGCGGTGTTCCTGCTGGGATAAGCAACAACCACAACATATTCTTATCCCTCTCACTGCTGCTCTGTCTCCCTCACTCACTGTCTCTTTATATCTCTCCCACCTTTTCACTACCTCTCTATCCCACTCTTTTTCGCCCTTACTCCCTCTATTTATCTTTTTCTCTACCTCTCCCTCCCTTTCAATTTCACTTTCTCGTAATCTTTGCCACACTGTACTGCCTCAGTCTGCATCTTCCTCTCTAACTGTTCCTCTTTATCTCCCCACTGTGTCTCTCTCTCTCTCTCTCTGTCCCTGCTATCTCTTTCACCTGTCTCTCTCTCTCTCTCCCCCTCCCTAGCTATCCCTCACTCACTCTGTTTGCTCTCCACTCCACCTATCTATCACCCTCATAGAACATAGTGCAGTACAGGCCCTTCGGCCCTCAATGTTGCACCAACCTGTGAAATCAATCTAAAGCTCATCTAACCTACACTATTCCATTGTCATCCATGTATTTATCCAATGGCCATTTAAATACCCTTAATGTTAGTGAGTCCACTATTGTTCCATGCCCTTACTACTCTGAGTAAAGAACCTACCTCTGACATCTGTCCTTTATCTTCAATTTAAAGCTATATCCCCTCGTGCTAGCCATCACCATCCGAGGAAAAAGGCTCTCACTGTCCACCCTGTCTAATCCTCTGATCATCTTGCATGCCTCTATTAAGTTAGCTCTCAACCTTCTTTTCTCAAACAAAAACAGCCTCAAGTCCATCAGCCTTTCCTCATAAGTCCTTCTCTCCATACCAGGCAACATCCTGGTAAATATCCTCGCAAATTTACTAACCTATCCTTCTATACCTCGCTCGACCACTTCCTTCATGTCTGACAGGTACGTACTTATCAAGGACACGTAGTAGTCGTTGCTTGAACAAGCTCTACATTTCTATTGTGCCCATCCACTGCAGCTTCCTTCCCCATCCTAGATTTTGCCTAATCGCATCATAATTGCCTTTCTTCCAGCAATAACTCTTGCCCTGTGATATATACCAATCCCTTTCCATCGCTAAAGTAAACATAACTGAATTGTAGTCACTATCACCAAAGTGCTCACCTACCTCCAAATAGAACACCTGGCCTGGTTCATTACTCAGTACCAAATCCAATCTAGCCTCGCCTCTTGTTGGCCTGTCTACATACTGTGTCAGGAAACCCTCCTGCACACACTGGACAAAAACTGACCTATCTAACATACTTGAACTATCGTATTCCCAGTCAATATTTGGAAGGTTAAAGCCCCCATAACAACTACCCTGTTACTTTCTCTCCTATCCAGAATCATCTTTGCAATCCTTTCCTCTATATCTCTGGAACTATTCGGAGGCCTATTGAAAATTCCCAACAGAGTGACCTCTCCTTTGCTATTTCTAACCTCAGCCCATACTACCTCAGTAGGCAAGTCCTCAAACGTCTTTTCTTCCACTGTAATACTGTCCTTGACTAACAATTCCCCTCTTTTACCACCTTCCCTGATCTTACTGAAACTTCAAAACCCCAGAACGTACAACCACCATTCTTGTCCCTTCTCTATCCATGTCTCCGAAATGGCCACAACATCGAAGTCCCAGGTACCAACCCATGCTGCAAGTTCACCCACCTTATTCTGGATGCTCCTAGCGTTGAAGCAGATACACTTTAAATCACCTTCCTGCCAGCCAGTACACCCCTGCAACCTTGAAAACTTATTCATGACCTCACTAAACTCAACCTCCTGTACACTGGAGCTACAATTCAGGTTCCTATCCCCCCTGCGGAATTAGTTTAAACCCTCCCGAAGAGCATTAGCAAATTTCCCCCCAGGATATTGGTACCCCTCTGGTTCAGGTGTAGACCATCTTGTTTGTAGGGACCCCACCTATCCCAATTATCCAGGTTTCTGAATCCCTCCCTCCTTTAGCATCCCTGTAGCCATATGTTCAAATGCTCTCTCTCCCTATTCCTTGCCTCGCTAGCACATGGCACGGATAACAAACCAGAGATAACTCTGTTTGTTCTAGCTCTAAGCTTCCACCCTGAATTCCTGCCTTAGATCCCCATCCCTTTTCCTACCTATGTCATTGGTGCCTATGTGGGCCATGACTTGGGGCTCCTACCCCTCCCCCTTAAGGATCTCGAAAAAATGATCTGAGACATCACAGACCCTGGCACCTGGGAGACAATACACCAACCGCGATTCTCTCGATCCCACAGAATCTCCTATCTGTCTCCCTAACTATGGAATCCCCAATGACTAATACTCTACTCCTCTTGCCCCTTTCCCTTCTGAGCAACAGGGACAGACTCTGTACCAGAGACCTGTACCCCACGGCTTCATTCCCCACAGCCATATCCAAAATGGTATATTTGTTACAGGGTTTACAGGGAATTTCACTCGCCCCCTTTCCTCTCTCTTCCTATACCTAACTCTATCCCTGCCACTTTCCCTCATGCTCTCTCTAGGCCTACTTCCTTTCTCAATTACCTCTTCATTCCCTTATTTGTGTCTCTCCCTTCTTTTCTCTTCTTCTCTTTCCTTATCTCTATCCCCATCTCCTTCTCTTTCTATCATCCCATTTCTATCTCCCTTTCTTGCTATACCCCTCCCTCTCACCTTGTCTCTCTCTCTATCTCACTGTTCTCCCCATCATCTCTGTCCCCATCTCTATTATTCTGTCTCTCTGTCTCTCTTTCTGTGCCATTAACTCTCTCTACTTCTCTTACTCTATTCCCAACTCTATTCCTCTCTTCACCTCCCCATTTCTACCATTCTAACATCTTGCCCCACACACCTTTTATCCTACTCCCTCTAGCCTCCATCTCTCTATTCACTCCCTATCTAAATGTCTCTGTTTAAACCCTTTAACGATCCTCTCCTCTCTCTATTCTCTCCTCCCTCCATCTTCTAGACTCTCCACCTGCCTGTCTCTCTCTCTCTCTCTCTTCACTTGCATGATCCTCTGTCTCGCTCCCTCTATATTCACCTCCCTGGTATCTCTGTGTCTCTCTCCCCCTCTATCCACTTGCCCGTCCGTCTGTCTCTCCCTACCCACCTGTCTCTCTCTCTCTCTCTCTTTCTTCCTCCCTCCCTCTGTCTACCTCCCTAGGACACCGCCTCCCTTTCCGACACGTGTTGCCAATGCAGTGGGAGAGACTGCATTTACCTGGGCGGTGCTTGACTTCGTGAGAAAAGAATGTATCTGTGTGTTGGGTAAGGGAGGTTGATGTGGTGGTGGGTGGGTGGGGGGCGGGGGGATTGGGGTCGGGGTGGGGGGGGGTGAGAGAGAGAGAAAGAGAGAGAGAGAAACTATTGAACGTCTCAGAAGTACCGAGCAATGGGAAGGCTGCAATTAATCAGACTCCAGCTACAGAACGGAGATTTCAAAGCACCTCCCTCTCTACCTGAGGAACTAATCTGTTAATCTGATTATTGGTTAACTCTGAGGTGAGGCTTTCTTTCTAACTGTGACAAATGTTTTGCTTTTGCTCTCTCTGGTCAACGTGGAGGCAGGTAAAAGCTCCAAAAGTATTTGCACAATGAAAGCTTGACTCGTTTTTCTCTCTCTCTCTCTCTCTGTGTCGAGGTAAAGCAATTCTGAAGAAATCTGCGAAAGAGAAATTTGTATCAGAACTTCCTCCTCCTGTTTGCTGTCAGTGATCTTGAACTGGTCGGTGTTTCGTTCAGCAAAACCTTGAAGGAAAAGATATTTCTTTCTTTCTCCTCTGACTATTTGGAGGACTCCTTTTTTTCCCTTGGGGGTAAAAAAAAACCAGATTCCTCCCACAGAAATCAGGAAGAGAAACTGGTTTCTGTGCAGTGTGTGCGTTCTCTACCCCAAGTTCAGACATGCACCTGCAGAAGACAGTGGAAATCAGAAATGCCAGTGCTACCTGCCTCGACTGCCTAAGCTTGGATTGGAAAACCTTCTAACCAGTGCCAGGGAATCTTTGCGACCTGCCAAGACTCCTTGACAGCGCCCAGGAGGCTGAGAGAGTTTCTTCATCGGCTCTGGAATTGTTTGAACCCTGCACCTCTCCTAGTTGGAAAAAAGAGGGGAGAATCTATGCTTGCATGAAGGCTCAGTCAGTCTGTGATCTGGTTCACGTCTACACACACAGCTCCCTGCAAACATCCATGCAGGGATCGACAGCATGGAGTTGAGGCTGAATCCAGGAATGTACAACACTCTCCTCTGCATTGGGATGGTCTATTTAGGAGCTGGGTAAGTCTCTCTCGCAGTCTTTTGTCAGTCATTTATCTGGGCAGCTCTGAGGACCATGTCCTTAATGTTAAAACAACCTCAAGAGAAAATAAAACACAGAGCTCCTTTTAAACTGACCCCATCAAACACTCCCAAGTCAGGGACAGAACAGGGTTAGATACAGAGTAAAGCTCCCTCTACACAATCCCCCATCAAACACTCCCAGGACATGCACAGCACATGTTAGACACATAGTAAAGCTCCCTCTACACTGTCCCCTAACAAACTGTCCCAAGACAAGGACAGCATGGGGTTAGATAGAGAGTGAAGCTCCCTCTACACTGTCCCCCATCAAACCCACATGGTTAGATATAAAGTAAAGCTCCTGCAGGATTTTGAAAAGGTGGTGTTGAAGGGCTAAGGAAATATGTGTGTCAGTGAGCAGAAAAGGGTGAACGGTTTTCAGTGAGAGTTAGGACACCAGTGAACAGAAGTAGTAGGGTTTGGGATGAGAAGAAGATTCCAGATGCTGGAATGTGCAAAATCAGCCCAGAGTAATTTGGAAAAGTTGCGTTTGGAGGAAACAAAGGCACAGACGAGGGGTTGAGCTGAGAGAAAGGCAGAGACAGATGGTATTAGAAAAGTGGAAATGTGTGATCTTATTGACGGTGGGGGTGTGAGTTCAGAAACTGGAAGTCAGTGCCAGAGCAAGCTGGTGACAGTAACTTCACTCCCTTATCGGACAGCGCAAGGGGACCATTGCTTGTGAATACAGGTTGGAGTAGAGCTTCAGCCTTCCATATATTTCACTGGAGGAATTTTCCTCAGTACTGGACATGAGAGAAGAAGGTGACCAGCTAGACATTGTAGAGAGGTAGAGGTAGCTTTACTCTCTATCTAACCCCATGCTGTCCATGTCCTGTAAGTGTTTGATAGAGACAGAGTAGAGGTAGCTTTACTCTCTATCTAACCCCATGCTGTCCATGTCCTGTAAGGGTTTGATAGGGGACAGAGTAGGGGGAGCTTTACTCTCTATCTAACCCCAAGCTGTCCATGTCCTGTGAGAGTTTGATAGAGACAGTGTAGAGGTAGCTTTACTGTAGATCTAACCCTGTGCCGTCTCTGTCCTGAGAGGGTTTGATAGGGGACAGAGTAGGGGAGCTTTACTCTGCATCTAACCCCATTCTGTCCCTGTCCCGTGAGTGTATGATCGGGGAGAGAATACGTTTCAATCTTTACCCCCTTGTCCAGAACAGGACCATCTAGCCTTTGTACTGAGTGACGTTAATCTGAACTCGCTAGTTGGCAGAGGAGGTTTTACATTTTTGCGTTCTCCGGCAGCTGCTGTCTAATTTATGGGTCTAGGATGTGGTAATTTTTTTTATTAAAAAAATCCCATGCAGCCTGTCAGGATTGGTTCCTGTGGGTGTACAGTGCCTGATACAAGGAGCTCGCCCACACATGCACTGTGTGAGCTACTGGTTCACATAGCTCACCCTTAACCACTGCCACAAGTGAATTCCTGAGCCCAGCGCCTTCTGTCCTATCTGACAGATTCTTCCTGCTTTCAAAGGGGGCATGAGGGTGGGAACCTGTGTTTGCTTGTTCACACAGACGTTTCAAGGACCTTTTACTCTTCATATTTGATCACCAAAAAATAGAATTCCTACAGTATGGAAGCAGGCCAGTGGCCCATCGAATCTACACCCACACCTCTACTCTATAACTCTGCATTCCCCATGGCTAATACACCTAACCTGCACATCCCTGGACACTTTTGGCAATTTAGCATGGCCAATCCACCCTAATCTGTATATCTCTGGACAATATGGGACAATTTAGCACGGCCAATCCACCCTAACCTGCACATCCCTGGGCACTACGGGACAATTTAGCACGGCCAATCCACCCTAACCTGCATTTCCCTGGACACTACGGGACAATTTAGCACGGCCAATCCACCCTAACCTGCACATCCCTTGGCACTATTGACAATTTAGGACGGTCAATCCACTCTAACCTGCACATCCCTGGACACTATGGGCAATTTAGCACGGGCAATGCACCTAACCTGCACATCCCTGGACATTATGGGACAATTTAGCTTGGCCAAACCACCCTAACCTGCACATCTCTGGACACTATGGGCAATTTAGCATGGCCAATCCACCCTAACCTGCACATCCCTGGACACTATGGGCAATTTAGCACGGCCAATGCACCTAACCTGCACATCCCTGGACAGTACAGGCAATTTAGCACAGCCATCCACCCTAGCCTGCAAATCTCTGGAAGAGGAGGGACAGGTTTGGAGGGGAATTGGCTCAGGTGTAGAGAGCTGCTTTGTCCTCAGTCTCTGCACTGGGTGCATTTTAGTGCTATAGAACATAGAACATTACAGCTCAGTACAAGTCCTTCGGCCCTCGATGTGAGGGCTGCCCTGTAAAACCAATCTGAAGCTCATCTAACTTACACTATTTCATTATCATCCATATGCCTTTCCAATGACCATTTAAATATCTGTAATGTTGGTGAGTCTATAACTGTTGCAGGCAGTACATTCCATACCCCAACTATTGAGTAAAAAAACTACCTGACACCTGTCCTACATCAATCACCCCTCAATTTGAAGCGAAGCCCCCTCATGCTAGCCATCACCATCCTCGTAAAAAAGGCTCTAACTGTCTACTTGATCTAACCCTCTGATTATCTTATATATCTCAATTAAGATCTTCCCTCCATTCCAGGCAACATCCTACTATCCTCCCTTTCCAAAGCCTCCACATCCGTCCTATGATGCAGTGATCAGAACTGCATGTAATACTCCAAGTGCAGCTGCACCAGAGTTTTGTACAGCTGCAGCGTGACCTCATGGTTCCAAAACTTGATCCCTGTACTAATAAAAGCTAACACACCATATGTCTTCTTAACAACCCTATCAGCCTGGGTGGCAATTTTGAGGGATCTATGTATATGGATACCAAGATCTCTCTGCTCATCCACACTACCAAGAATCTTACCATTCGCCCAGTACTCTGCATTCCTGTTACTCCTTCCAAAGTGAATCACATCACACTTTTCAGCATTAAACTCCATTTGCCACCTCTCAGCACAGCTCTGCAGCTTATCTATGTCCCTCTGTAACCTACAATATCCTTCAGCACTATCCACAACTATACCGACCTTAGTGTCGTCCACAAACGTATTAATGCATCCTTGTACGCCCTCATCCTGGGCAGTTATAAATTTGCATATAATAAACAGCAGTGGACCCAAATCAGATCCTTGCAGTACATCACTAGTAACTGAACTCCAGGATGAACATTTCCCATCAACCACCACTCTCTGTCTTCTTTCAGCTAGCCAATTTCTGGTCCAAACCACTAAATCGCCCTCAATCCCATGCATCTGCATTTTGTGCAGTAGCCTAATGTGGGGAACATTATCAAACGCCTTATTGAAATCCATATCCACCACATCAACCACTTTACCCTCATCCACCTGTTTGGTCATCTTCTCAAAGAACTCAATAAGGTTGGTGAGGCTCGACCTACCCTTCACAAAACTGTGTTGACTATCCCGAATCAACTTATTCCTCTTTAGATGATTATAACCTTTTCTAACACTTTACCCACAACCGAATTAAGGCTCACCAGTCTATAATTACTAGGGTTGTCTCTACTCCCCTTCTTGAACAAGGGGACAACATTTGCTATCCTCCAGTCTTCTGGCACTATTCCTGTAGACAATGATGACATAAAGATCAAAGCCAAAGGCTCAGCAATCTCCTCCCTGGCTTCACAAAGAATCCAAGGGATAAATCCCATCCAGCCCAGGGGATTTATCTATTTTCACACTTTTCAGAATTCCTAACACATCCTCCTTGTGAACCTCAACCCCATCTAGTCTAGTAGCCTGTTTCTCAGTATTCTCCTTGACAACATTGTCTTTTTCCAGTGTTAATACTGATGAAAAATATTCATTTCGCTCTTGCCCTATCTCCTCTGACTCTACGCACAACTTCCCACTACTGTCCTTGATCGGACCTAATCTTATTCTAGTCATTCTTTTATTCCTAATATACCTGTAGAAAGCTTTAGGGATATCACTGATCCTATCTGCCAAAGACTTCTCATGTTCCCTGCTTGGCTGTCTTAGCTCTCTCTTTAGACCTTGCCTGGCTTCCTTGTAACTCTCAATCGCCCTGAGCATTCACATCTCATTCTAACATAAGCCATCTTCTTCCTCTTGACAAGAGATTCAACTTCCTTAGTAAACCACAACTCCTGCACTTGACAGTTTCCTCACTGTCTGAGAGATACATACTTATCAAGGACATACAGTAACTGTTCCTTGAATAAGCTCCACATTTCTATTATGCTCATCCCCTGCAGTTTCCTTCCCCTATACACCCTGGAATTATGCCAACAATACCTCTACTGTTCTGAGCTGAATAAACCAATATCAAGGCAAGGGGCAGGAGGAAGCCCTTCAAGCCTGCTCTGCCATTCAATACAAATATTGGCTAATCCTCTAACTCAATCCCTAATTTCTCTTCCTGCTCCTTGATGCCTTTAAAATCTATAAATTTATCAATCTGTTTCTTGAGCTTTCTTAGTTACCTGGTCTCCACAGCTGTCTGTGTTAGAGGATCCTGTGGGTTACTACTCTTTGGGTGAAGAATATTTCCACACCTCAATCTTAAATGGTCAGCCCCATATCCTGGGACTGTGCCCCCTGGTTTTAGAGTCCTCAAACCAGATGAAACATACTCTCAGATGGTATGGTCCTGCTAGAACTGTATACGTTTCAATCAGCTCCTCCTCCCATCCCTAGCAATTCTAGTGAGTACAGGCCCAGTGGAACCAATGTCTCCTCATAAGATGGATCTGCCATTCCTGATGAAGGACTCCGGCCTGAAATGTTGATTTTCCTGCTCCTTGGATGCTGCCTGAGCTGCTGTGTTTTTCCAGCAACATACTCTCAACTGTCTCCATTCCCAGTACCAGCCTAGTGAACCTCCATTATACTTCCTTGGTGGCAAGGACATCTTTCTTAAGTAGCAAGCTGGAACCTGCACACACTTCTCCCGGAGTGCTCTCACTGAGGCCTGGCATAACTGCAGTGAGACATTCTAACTCCTGGACTCAAATCGAGTTGCAATGGAAGCTAATATATCATTTGCCTTCCTAACTGCATGTTGCACCTACCTTCATCGTATTAGGATATCCCTTTATACATCCACAATTCCCAAATATCACCGTTTAAATAATACACTATCTTTCTGTTTTTCACACCAAAGTCTGGAACATCCTCCACAAAAACAGAAATTGCTAGAAAAGCTCAGCAGGTCTGGCAGCATCTGTGGAGAGAAATCAGAGTTAACATTTTGAGTTGAGTGACCCTTTCTCAGAACTGGACCCGAAATGTTACCTTCCGATTTGTCTCCACAGATGCTGCCAGACCTGCTGAGCTTTTCCAGCAATTTCTGTTTTTGTTTCTGATTTACAGCATCCACAGTTCTGTTGGGTTTTATATAGAATTTCCTAATTAGCCACATTGTACAGCATCTGCCATGTGTTTGCCTACTCTCATAGCCTGTCTCAAACACTTTGAAGACTCCTGCATCTTCCAAGTCACAATCCCACCCAGTTATGTGTCGTTCAGAAATCTCTTCAACGTTTGCCAATGGTCTACTCATTCTCCACCCCCAACCCCAACTCACAGACACATTTTTGATCCATTCCCTGGCCTAAGCACCAGCCACACAGTCACCGATGAAAAAGCGAGAATTGTGGCAGTCTTTACAACTTGAGATACATAGAGGATAGACCTCCTCTATCCTTGTAAACTGAAATAAAGTTCCTGCTGCACTGTCTCCATCAAATATTCCCAGGACAGGGACAGCACAGAGTTAAATACAAAGTAAAGAATCCTCTACACTGTCCCCAACAAATACCCTCAGGACAGTGACGACACAGGGTTAGATACAGAATAAACCTTCACCATTAAACATTCCCAGGAGAGGGACAGCACAGGGTTAGATACAGAGTAAAGCTTCCTCCACACTATACATTGGGACTCCTGAACTCTGGTTAACACAATTTATTGGTAGGATATTGAATGAATTCAGGTGCAGTACAGTTCGCGTCAGACTGATAGAGATCCCAAATCTTACAGCAGAGTGGCTGGATTGCAGCTATTATCACCCTTTGGTGTGCACTGCTCAGTCGGCAATGTTATTTGAGGTTCATGTTTGTGACTTCGAGACTCCAACATGAGAAACTTAAACCCCATAATTTTGGGGCAAATCAGGTGCAGTATCAGTGCTGATGGACTGCCACACTGCTGAAGGATCAGCATTAAAGGAGCACTGAGGGAATGCTGCAATGTCAGACAGTCAGCGCTGAGGGACTGCCGCACTGTCGGACTGTCAGCGCTGAGGGAGTGCCGCACAGTGGGAGAGTCAGCGCTGAGGGAGTGCCGCACAGTGGGACAGTCAGTGCTGAGTGAGTGCTGCACTGTCAGACAGTCAGCGCTGAGGGACTGCCGCACTGTCGGACTGTCAGCGCTGAGGGAGTGCCGCACAGTGGGAGAGTCAGCGCTGAGGGAGTGCCGCACAGTGGGACAGTCAGTGCTGAGTGAGTGCTGCACTGTCAGACAGTCAGCGCTGAGGGACTGCCGCACTGTCGGACTGTCAGCGCTGAGGGAGTGCCGCACAGTGGGAGAGTCAGCGCTGAGGGAGTGCCGCACAGTGGGACAGTCAGTGCTGAGAAAGTGCCGCACTGTGGGAGAGTCAGCGCTGAGGGAGTGCTGCACAGTGGGACAGTCAGCGCTGAGGGAGTGCCGCACTGTGGGAAGGTCAGTGCTGAGGGACTGCCGCACTGTGGGAGGGTCAGTGCTGAGGGACTGCCGCACTGTGGGAGGGTCAGTGCTGAGGGACTGCCGCACTGTCAGATAGTCAGCGCTGAGGAACTGCCGCACTGTCGGACTGTCAGCGCTGAGGGAGTGCCGCACAGTGGGAGAGTCAGCGCTGAGGGAGTGCCGCACAGTGGGACAGTCAGTGCTGAGAAAGTGCCGCACTGTGGGAAGGTCAGTGCTGAGGGAGTGCCGCACTGTGGGAAGGTCAGTGCTGAGGGAGTGCCGCACAGTGGGAGAGTCAGCGCTGAGGGAGTGCCGCACTGTGGGAAGGTCAGTGCTGAGGGAGTGCCGCACAGTGGGAGGGTCATCGCTGCAGGAGTGGGCATTGTCAGAGGATCTGCACTGAGGGAGTGTCTCACTGTCGGAGGATCTGCGCTGAGGGGGCAATGCAATGTCAGAGGGTCAATGCTGAAGGAGTGGGCATTGTGAGGGTCAGTGTCAAGAATGTGGTGCTGGAAAAGCACAGCAGGGTCAGGCAGCATCCGAGGAGCTGCCTGACTTGCTGTGCTTTTCGTGCACCACATTCTCAACTCTAATCTCCAGCATCTGCAGTACTCACTTTCGCCCCATTTTGAAAGTCAGTGCTGACGGAATGTCACACTGCCGGATGGTCATCGCTGAGGGAGCGGGCACTGTCAAGGGTCTGCACTGATGGAGTGCCATGCTGTCAGAGAGTCTGTGCTGAGGGAGTGCCGCACTGTTGGAGGGTCAGTGCCGAGGAAGCATTACACTGTTGCATGCACCATCTCCTTAGAAGAGGCACTAAGCCTTGTTTACCCTCTCAGGCAGAGGCAAAAGGTCTCATGGCCATTACTGGTAGGAAAGGTAGGGTGGGAGGTAACAGAAGAACATTCGCATCTCTGTTATGGGTGGAGCTGTATCTCTCAACTCCACCAGCACCTGCCTGGACCTTTACAGGATGTCTCTGTCTATCTATCAAAGTGGTTAGGTTTGTGTTGGGTCATCAAGAGGATATTTAACAATAGAGAGGTCACAGTGAGATCCCATCAATCACACTAGCATGCAGCTCCCTTTGTGGTCAGGAATACTGAATGCCTTTCGCGCCAGAGGGGGAGTGCAGAGTTAATGCCCATCGACTGTACTTCAGCAGGGGGCAATGCTTTCTGGGATGGCACTGGAGAAACACAGGAGATGTTTGAATGGTTACAAACAATGCAACTCTGTGTTGCTCACCTCTTTGCCAGCAGTGAGGTGACAGTACGTTCACTCTACATCTGGGCCTTTAGGCACATTCATTCAGAATTTCCTCACCTCTATGTGTGCTCTACTCTGTCTCCCCTTGTCCTTGCTTCTCACTCTACCCTCACTGTGTCTGCCTTTCTCTCTTACACTGCCTCCCTATCCAGTACACTGACCTTCACATAGCCTCTCCATCGCTCTGTATCACTCCTTCTCGCCTTCTCGTTCTATGCCAGCTCTCCTTCACACCAATTCATCCATCTCTCCTCCACTCCCTCCTTCCCTGCCAATCCCCTCTCACTTGCCCCCATCCCCCTCCTTCCCCCCGTCTTTCTCCCACTCTCCCCATTTCTCCTCTCTTTCTCCCACTCTCTCTCCTTCCTCTCTCTCCCTCCTTCCCCCACTCTCCAGTTTCTCCCTCTCCTTCCCCCTCTCTCCCTCCTTCCCCCCTCCTTCCCCCACACTGAATCCTTACCCCCTTAACTCTTCCCCTCATCTCTCTCTACTTCCCCTTTTTCTCATTCCCCAATTCTCCCCATTCCGCCACCCTTCCTCCTCTCTCACAGAAACCCAGAACATTCTAACAGGACTAGACAGTGTAAACACAGGAAAGATATTCCTGATGACTGAGGAGTCCAGAACTAGGGTCTCATAGTCTAAGGATATGGGGCAGACCACTTAGGACTGAGCTGAGGAGAAATATTTTCACTCAGAGAGCGGAATCCTTTGCCATTGAAAGTGGTCGAGGCCAAAACATTGAATGTTTTTGAGGAGTTGAATATAGTTCTTGGGGCTAAAGGGATCAAAGGTTATGGGGTGGGGGCTAATGGGCTGAGCTGGGGGATGGTCACCAGGAATGGAGCAGGCTAGAAGGGCTGAATGGCCTACTGTCTCCCGAAGTTCTATGTTTCTGTCACATTCCCTCCTTTCTTTACACATAATTTTCTCTATCCAATCTCTCTCACTCTCAAGCAATTTTTCTTGTCTCCTCCATTTCTCTCTCTCTCTCCTTCTCTCCCAATCCACCCTTCTCCCTCTCCTTCCAGTTGCCTCACTAACTTTTCTCCTCCCTCCCTCGCTTTCCCTCTCTCGTTGTGTCCCATTTTCACTGTCTTGCTCTCTTGCCAACAGTGGTTTCCCGTCAGTGGTGGCTCTGGGTGCCAGCATCATTTGTAATAAGATGCCTGGCCTAGCCCCACGCCAGCGAGCCCTCTGCCAGAGTCGCCCAGATGCCATGATTGTGATTGGAGAGGGAGCACAGATGGGGCTCGATGAGTGTCAGCACCAGTTCAGGTACAACCGCTGGAACTGCACTTCGCTGGGCGAGAAGACAGTCTTCGGACATGAGATGAAAATAGGTGGGTGAGCGATCACATGCATGCATCCTGCAGTTGTGTGCCTCAGTCCAGAGACTGGGGCCGCAGAATCTACACCCGCCATGTCCACCACTGCCAGTACTGAGGGAGTGGTACCGTCAGAAGGTCAGCATTGAGACAATGCTGCACTGTTGAAGGGTTAACGCTGAGGGAGCACCACACTGTCGGAGGGTCAGTGCTGAAGGAGTGCTGCATTGTCAGAGGGTCGCTGTTAAGGGAGAGCTGCTCTGTTTGAGTGTCAGTGCCAAGGCAGCACTGCACTGTCGGAGGGTCAGCGCTAAGAGAGTTTGAACCATTACTATGGGGCCTGGAGTTACCTGTAGGCCAAGCCAGGGTAATGACAGCTGATTTCCCTTCTTGAAGGACATTAGTGAACCAGACAGGTTTATACAACAATCAATTACACAGCCAGGAGACTTAACAGGAGAAGGAAGCCATTCAGCCTATTGAGTTCATTCCGCCATTCAATTAGGTCATAGTTGATTTGATGATCCTCAACTCCACCTTCCTGCCTCTTTCCCATAACCCTTGAATCCCCCTTACTGATTAAAAATCTCCCGACCTCACCCTTTAATATACTCAATCACCCATTCCTCTTAGCCCTTTGCAGAAAAGAATTCCATAGGTTCACTCCCTTCCGACAGAAAAAATTGATCCTCATCTCTATCTTCAATGGACGACCCCCTATTCTGAGATGATGCCCCTCTGGTCTGAAGCTCTCCCACAAGGGGAAACAACCACTGCACAACTCTCTATCAAGCTCCCTGAGAATCCCAGCTCTTTCAATAAGGTAACCTCTTATGTATGATGGGAGCTGGCAGGTGAGATCAAGAGAACTGTTTCCCTCTGTTTTTTGGAGGGTTGAGGTGTGGGTGGAATGATGCCTTTTATCACCTTAAACCCCTTGAATAGATTGGCCCTTCATCCTCGATATGTGAGGAAAGACAAGCCCAGTCTATGTGACCTAACCTTGTAGGTTTAGCAGTGTGTGGCGTGCTGGTCAGTCAACAGTGCCTTCTCCAAAGTTGATACATTCCACTAGAAGGGACTGTCACTGAGTGCAGATGCCTAGGGTTTGGACAGGTTTAACCAGACTCTAAGCAGAGTTTTTGTAACAGGGCTATGTTTACAAACCCTGATCTTAGTCACTGCTCAGCATCATGCCTGTCAGCTCAACTGAGGCCCAGGGGGAGGCAGAGCCCACCTCTCAAATCCAAGAAGGTGAGCATTTACATCTCCAACTTCACACCAATACGCCATTTGGCCCCTCTAGCCTGCTCCTCCATTCGGTACAATCGTGGCTGATCCTGGACTCTGACTCCAACTTCCCTCTCGCTCTCCTTGATTTCCCGAAAGACCAAAACTCCATCGATCCCAGCCCAACGGTGGAACTTCCATAACCTTGGGGCTGCAGAATTCCAAAGATTCACAAGCCTCTGAGTGAAAAAACTTCTCTCCAGCTCACTCCTAATTTGCTGATCCCCTCATCCTGAGACTGTGTTCCCCTGAATCCCACGTTTTAGATTTCCCACCCAGTGAGTACAAGTCTGTCAGCCTTCCTCTCTCCGAGCCACTTCAGAATCTTCTGCGATGAGATTCCCCTTTCGTTCTTCTACCATCCAAAGAACATCAGCTCAAGTTACCCAGGCCCTTGGGGACCATGGGAACTATCACTGCGTCACCTGCAACACAAGGATATCCTTCCTGAAGATAGAAAAGGCACCCCATGTCCCGGCTGTGGTCTCACCGAAACTCTGTGCAAATGCAGTCCCATTTCTTTATTCCTGTCCCCCAGACCCTTAGCAATCAAGGCAAATGTGACATCTACCTTCTCAACAACTACATGCCAACCTTTGGTGCTCCATGCCCAGACATACAAACTCTCAATGAACACTTGCAAGTGTCATGTTTTTACAAAAGCATTCTGCCCATCTCATACAGCATGGAAAAAGACCCTTTGGTCCAACCAGTCCACGCCAACCATGTTTGCAACCTGAACTAGTCCCACTTGCCTGCAATTGGCCCACATTCTTCCAAACTTTCCTATTCATGTACTTATCCAAATGTCGTTTAAACATTGTAACTGTACCCGCATCGACCATTGCCACTGGCAGTTCATTCCACACATGAACCACTCTCTATGTAAAAACGTTGCCCCATGCCCTTTATAAATCTTTCTCTTCTCACTTTAAAAATATGCCCCCCCCCAGTTTTAAAGTCACCCAGCCTCGGGAAAAGACCCTTGCTATTCACCTTACTTATGCCCATGATTTTATAAATCTCTCTCAGGTCATCCCTCAACCTCCTACGGTCCAGTGAAAAATATCACAGCCTATTCAACCTCTCCTTAAAGCTCAAACCCACCATTCCTGGCAAATCTTTTCTGAGCTGAAAATGTGTTGCTGGAAAAGCGCAGCAGGTCAGGCAGCATCCAAGGAACAGGAGAATCAACGTTTCGGGCATAAGCCCTTCTTCAGGAACCCTCTTCACTTTAATAATTGACTTCCTAAAGCAGGGCCAACAAATTCAAGAACAGCTTCTTCCCCGTTTTATTAGACTTTGGAATAGACCTCTCAAATTTTAAATCTAATGGTGATCCCACTCTTTGTGCACATTCTCTGCAGCTGTCACTGTGTATTCCTCACTCTGTTCAATCACCCTGTAATCTTTGTATAATCTGCCTGAAATGCACACAAAACAAAACATTTCACTGTACCTAGGTACACGTGACAATCATAAATCAAAGCAAATTAAAGACCAAACTTGATGAGTAATGTCCTGGACAACAGGGAGAACCTCCCAGCTCTTCCTTGTATATCCACCTGAGTGGGGAGCGGACCCATGCTTACAACATTGCATCCAAAGGGGCACTACAGCAACATTTCATTAAAGTGATCCCTGGGATGGGGAAGTTATTCCACAAATAATTGGGTCTATTCCTACACAGAAGCGAATACAGTCACTCCACTACCCTTCTGCCAGTGCTTCTGGGAAATAGTACAGAAGAAAGACACTTACCTGAGGTACTTCTGGCCCTCTCTCTGTGTTGCTTCTAGCAAGTGTAAATGGGCCACATCTTGAGCTCAGCAAGTTGCCTCCAATCAGATTTGTTTTGGAACAGGAAAGGTTAGGGGGTGGAACCTGATAGTGGTTTAAGAGATTACGAGGGGCATGGACAGGGTGAATAGAAAGCAGCTGTTCCCCTCAGGCAGAGGGTCAATAACAAGGGCGGCATAATTTTAAAGTGAAAGGTTGGAGTTTAGAGGGGATTTGAAGAAAACGTTTTCACCCAGAGGGGATGGGGCTCTGGAATGTACTGCCTAGAAGGGGGGAAATCTCAAAGCCTTTAAAATGTCCTTGCATGAGCACTTGTCACAATGTTCAAGGCTACAGGCCTAGTGCAGGAAGGTGGGACTATAGTATTTTGGCAGTACAGACTTAATAGGCCGAAGGATCTCTTCTGTAGTGTAGGACTCTAGGTTTATTACTATAAGCACTCACGGGATTGCTGACCACTGTGGAATCACCTCTGACTGTAGATGCTTTTGTTAATTTGTTTGACATTTTGCATTCTGGCACTTATCTCGATCCTGAAAAACCTCCCTCCACCATCATCCCTTTCCCTACAGAAAGAAAACTGTGCTGAGGAATCATGGTGATGTGTTCTCTTCCCCAGGCAGTAAAGAGACAGCCTTTGCGTACAGCATCATGGCGGCGGGAGTGGCCCACGCGGTCACACAGGCCTGTAGCCAGGGCAACCTGTCGGACTGTGGCTGCGACCGGGCCAAGCACGGTTACTACGACCAAGAGAAGGGGTGGAAATGGGGCGGCTGCTCGGCTGACATTGAGCATGGCATCGCCTTCTCCCGCCGCTTCCTCAATGCCCGTGAGGTGAAGCGGCATGCCCGAAGGCTCATGAACCTGCACAACAATGAGGTGGGAAGGAAGGTCAGTGCAGCTGGCTTCATATCACGGCGTTGGTCAAAATGGGCGCGCGAGCGCAGGTGTGGGAGAAAACGGAGCGGCAAGGATTTCCAAAGACCCTCAACCCTCAGAGAAGAGTCCCCCTTCAGC
Source organism: Chiloscyllium plagiosum (assembly GCF_037043375.1). Lineage (NCBI taxonomy): Eukaryota > Metazoa > Chordata > Chondrichthyes > Orectolobiformes > Hemiscylliidae > Chiloscyllium > Chiloscyllium plagiosum. The sequence continues at coordinate 1,975,535 of NW_028270189.1, forward strand.
CTGCTATGCTGTGGGACACGATTGTAGAATGGTCTCCTGCTGGCATGAAAAGATTTTATTTTATTTATTGTTATCACATGTACCTCAGTAAAGTGAAAAGAGAGAGGCGTGTGGTTGAAGCTTTTCACCATTAGGTCAAAATTCAAGTGCACTCAGCAATTTGTAAGATGCCTGCTGTTGGGATGTGGTTCCGTGATTGGGAAACACTTGCTAAACAATACCGAGTGTCACCAATTTAAAATAATCAGCTGAGCCAGTAACCTGGCTCTTGCTTGCTACAAGGAGTAGATATTCATACACAGAGATCCTTACTCTTCCAACAGAATTCAAGCCTTGTGCACGTTCTGAATTACCCTTTACTTCCCCCAGCTGCTTTCTCCTCAGCCAATCAGTGTCTACTTGACCACCAATCAATGCCCATTTCCTTCTGTCACAAAAATTGTTCTGACCGCCTGAAATTTGAAAGAATGAAAAGTGATATCATTGAGACATATCAGATTCATAAGGACCTTGACAGGGTGAATGCTGAGAAGATGTTTCCCCTCATGGGGGAGTCTAGGACCAGAAGCATTGTCTCAGAATAAAGGGATGCCAATTTAAGACTGTGATGTGGAGGAATTTCTTCTCTCAGAGAGTTGAGAATCTTTGGAACTGCTTGCCATAGAGTCCTTGTGTATATTAAGGCTAAGATAGATAGATTCTTGATCAGTCAGGGAATCAAGGAAAAAGCCAGGCAAGTAGATGTGAGGAATGATGAATCAGCCATGGACCTATTCAATGGCAGCGCAGGTTCAAGGGGTTGAATGGCTCAATCCTGTTGCTATTTGTTATTGTTGTATCGTTACTTAATGTTCAACTCCTTCAATCAATCAAAAATTCCTCTAACTTGGCTTTGAATATATTCAAACACTCCCACTGCTCTCTAGGGGAGATAATCCTACAGACTCACCACTCGCTGAGAAGAGAAATTCCTCCTCATCTCTATCTTAAAAGGGAGACCCCTTAGTCTGAAGCTGTGCTCTCTCCATTGATATTTGTTCATTGTTGTGTCTTGTGAAAGTTTGCACTTTGGCATCAGTTTTGATAGTGTAAAGTCTCTTCTAGCACACCAGCCCACTCCTGACCAATACCTTCAACACTCACCTCCTCCACCACCGACACATAGCGGCAAAAGTGTGTATCATCTACAAGATGCACTGCAGTGACTTGCCAAGGCTCCTCCTTCAGCACCTTCCAAACCCGTCACTTCTAGGTGGGAAGACGAGGGGCAGCAGACACATTTACAGCGCTTGTATTTCGGACTCCCCTACCCTTGCAAAAAGACCTTATCTATGCCCCTCATAATTTTATAAACCTCAATAATTCTAGGGATAAAAGTCCCAGCCTTTCCTTACAACTCAAACCCTGTAATCCCGGTCCTTCAAGCCTACTCCACTGTTCCATAAAATCGTGGGAGACCTGATTTTAACCTCTTCTTTCCATTTCTGTATATCTCCCGATAATCTTTCATCTCTTTGATAATCAAGAATTTATCTACAATTAAACAAAGGCCTACAGACGTGGGAAATCTGAAGCAAAAACAGAAATTGCTGGAGGAACCGAGTAGGTCTGGAAGCATCTTCACGGAGAAGGTTCTTTTCAACTCTAGTAACCCTATCAACCTCTGTTTTAATCCCCGTGTCTGCGTGGGTTTCCTCTGGGTGCTCCGGTTTCCTCCCACAGTCCAAAGATGTGCAGGCCAGGTGAATTGGTCATGCTAAATTGTCCATAGTGTTACGTACGTTAGTCAGCAGGAAATGGGTCTGGGTGGGTTACTCTTCAGAGGGTCGGTGTGGACTTGTTGGGCCGAAGGGCCTGTTTCCACACTGTAGGGAATCTAATCTAATCTAATCTAATCCTGCACTCAGTGCCTTTTGAGGAAGGGAATTTGAAACATACACACAAAAATAATTTCCATCACCTTTCCATTCTGAAGAAGAGTAATTTCAGAATCAAAACGTTAAGTCATGAAAATACTGAGGATGCCTTACATTTGGCTATATTGAATTACATTTGTCATTTATAATCACCTAGCAAGCACATTACTACCTTTGTGAGTATTTTTGTCATTTTCCACATTATTATCTGCACCCTTCAGTTTATTGTCATCTGCAAATTATGAGCAGCATAGGTAAGATGGATAGCAAGGTCTTTTCTGTAGGATGGGGGACTTCAAAACTAGGGGTATAATTTTTAAGGTGAGAGGAGAAAGTTTTAAAAAGGACATGAGGGGCAACTGTTTTACACAGAGAATGGTTGGTGTGTGGCATGAACTGCCAGAGGAAGTGGTGGATGCAGATACTGTTACAACATTTAAAAGACATTTGGATAAGTACATGAATAGGAAAGGTTTGGAAGGATATGGGCCAAACGCAGGCAGGTGGGACTAGTTTAGTTTGTGGTTATGTTCAGCATGGACTGCTTAGACTGAAAGGTCTGTTTCCAGCTGTATGGCTCTACGTGGGACAAGTTTATTTGTGAACATGGTCGCCGTGGATAAGTTGGACCAATGGGTCTGTTTCCGTGCTATGTGACTCTATGAGTCTATTTTTCTCTCTACAAATGATTCCAGACCCTGCTGGAATTCCTCCAGCAATTTCTATGTTTGATACAAGCAGAGAACTGCTCAAGCCGACACATAAGATTTTACTGCCTTCTTGGTTTTCAGGTTTTGAAGGACCGCATGCGAATGGAGTGCAAGTGCCACGGGGTTTCGGGGTCGTGCACCATCAAAACATGTTGGGTGACCCTGCCCGCATTCCGGGAGGTGGGCTTTGCCCTGAAGGACAAGTACGGGCAGGCAGTGCAGGTGGAGCCCATGCTGGCAGGCCGGGGACACCAGCCCACCTTCCTGAAGGTACGGATGACGCCCCACCTCAAGCCACTACCCACCGACCTGGTCTACATTGAGCGCTCGCCCGACTACTGTGAGAAGAACCCGGCCACAGGCAGCATAGGTACACAGGGACGTCGCTGTGAGCGAGCTGGCACAGAGAAACCAGGCAGCTGTGAGGTCCTCTGCTGTGGGCGTGGGTACAGCACTTTCCAGTATACCCGTACCTGGCAGTGTAACTGTAAGTTCCACTGGTGCTGTCAGGTCATGTGCAGCCAGTGCAGTGAGAGGACTCATGCCTACACCTGCAACTGAGGGACAGGGATGACCAGGAGCAATGGGATCTCTCTTCTCCCAGGGAACCACAGAGTGGCTCACAATTGCAGGACCCTTATGATTTCATCCTGCCTTGGGCTGACAACCTCCTTTCCAGGTTAAGCACAGCCTTACAATGAGGTGCTGTCAGTTCGGAATTGTATAAAAGGAGTGTTTTGTTGCTGGTATCATTCCGCTGTTAAAATTCAGCAACTGGGCTTTGATTGTCTGTAAGTGCGATTGGTCTCTGACTGCCCTCAAGTTACCTCTTTGTCATGACAGAGGCTCTTGGGAGAGGAGACCAGGATTCTGTCTGCACTAGGATTCTGGACTGACCATTCTGCTTTGGGTGAAAGCGAGGTCAGGCAGCATCTGAGGAGCAGGAAAAGTGACGTTACGGGCAAAATCCTTCATCAGGAATGAGGCTGGGAGCTTTGGGGGTGGAGAGCTAAATGGGAGGGGGGTGAGGTGAGGGGGAAAGTGGCTGAGGGTGTGATAGGTAGATGGGGGTAACGGTGATAGGTTGGAGGGGAGGGTGTAGCGGATAGGTGGGAAGGAATATGGACAGGTAGGACAGGTCATGAGGGCGGTGTTGAGCTGGAAGGTTGGAACTGGCATAAGGTGGAGGGTGGGGAAATGAGGAGACTGTTGAAGTCCACATTGATGCCTTGGAGTCCCAAGGCAGAACTTGAGGCGTTCTTTCACCAGGCATCAGGTGGTGAGGGAGTGGCGATGGAGTAGGCCCAGGACTTGCATGTCCTCGGCGGCGTGGGAGGAGGAGTTGAAGTGTTCAGTCTCGGGATAATGGGGCTGGTTGGTGCGGATGCCCCGGAGACACCTCCCACTCCACCGAAGACATGCAGGTCCTGGGCCTCCTCCAACGCCACTCCCTTACCACCTGTCACCTGGAGGAAGAACACCTCACCTTCATCCCTAGGATGCTCCAACCCCATGGCATCAATGTGAACTTCATCAGTTTCCTCATTTCCCCTCCCCCCCATCTTATCCTAGTTCCAACCTTCCAGCCCACCACCTCCCTCATGACCTGTCCATCTTCCTTCCCACCTATCCGCTACACCCTCCCCTCCAACCTATCACCAATGCCTCCACCTCCATCTACCTATTGCACTCTCAGTCACCTTCCCCCCACCTCCACCACCCCTCCCATTTATCTCTCCAGCCCCGAGGCTCCAGCCTCATTCCTGAAGAAGGGCTTATGCCCGAAACGCCGATTCTCCTGTTCCTTTGATGCTGCCTGACCTGCTGCGCTTTTCCAGCAACACATTTTTAAGCTCTGATTTCCAGCATCTGCAGTCCTCACTTTCTCCTCAGCATGGAGGGAGCTTTATTCTGTAACTAACCGTGTATTGTCCCTGTACTTGGAGTGTTTGAAGGAGGGGACAGTGAAGAGAGAGCTTTACTCTGTATCTAACCCTGTGCTGTCCCTGTCCTGGGAATGTTTGATGGGGGACAGTGTAGAGAGAACCTTACTCTGTATCTAACCCCGTGCTGTCCCTGTCCTGGGAGTGTTTGATGGGGGACAGTGTAGAGAGAGCTTTACTCTGTATCTAACCCTGTGCTGTCCCTGTCCTGGGAGTGTTTGATGGGGGGACAGTGTAGAGAGAGCTTTATTCTGTATCTAACCAGATGCTGTCCCTGTTATGGGATTGTTTTGATAGGGGTCAGTGTAGATGGAGCTTTACCCTGTATGTAACCCCGTGCTGTCCCTGTCCTGGGAATATTTGATGGGGCGACAGTGTAGAGGGAGCTTTACTCTGTAGCCAACCCCCTGCTGTACCTGTCCTGGGGATTTTCATTATTTTGTATTGTGTACTGTTGGAATGAATGAAATTAGATTTAGGTGCACTGGGATTGTGTAGAGTTGGAGTGAACAGGAAAGGGATCTGGGTCCATTGGGATTGTGTATAATCTCCATTTTTCTTTCTGTGTCATATCACTCTGTGTCTCTCCCTCTATGTTTCTGCCACTCTTTGATCTCTCTCTTTGTGTGCATGTCTCTCATGCTCTGTTTCTCTCTGCCCTTCTATTTCTCTCTCATTTCCTGTATGTATCACTCACACATGGGTTTCCTTTCTCTCGCTCGGTCATTGTGTTTGTATCCATATCCCTGTCTCCTTTCTCTCTGTCATTCCCTCCCTGTGAGTGTGCGCATGTCTCTAGAATTCTCTCTCTCACTCCCTATTTTTGTGTGTGAGTCAGTATCACTCACTGTTTCTCCCCTCTCTCTTTCACTGTATGTGGCATCTCCCTCTCTCTGTTTTTGTCATTCTCTCCATGTTTGTGTGTGTGTGTGTCTCTCTCTCTTTCTGCCATTCTCTCTCCCTCCATGTCAGTCTCTCTCTGTGTCATTTTCATCTCCACATGTGTGTGTCTAATTCCCTCTCTCCCTGTATCATTATCTCTCCCTCTGCATCAGTCTCTCTCTCTTTATTGTTCTCTAGGTGTGTGTGTGTGTGTGTCCCTCCCCCTCCCCCTCCCTGTGACTGCAGCGACATGTGGGGACATGTGGAAGACAGAAACAGGGGAATATATTACGGGGGAACAAAGAAATGGCAGAAGAGTTGAATTGGTACTTCAGATCTGTGATCACTGGGAAAGACACAAGCAATCTCCCTGAGGTAACAGTGGCTGAAGGACCTGAATTGAAGGGAATTTATATTTGCCAGGAATTGGTGTTGGAGAGACTGTTAGGTCTGAAGGCTGATAAGTCCCTGGGGCCTGATGGTCTACATCCCAGGGTACTGAAGGAGGTGGCCCTAGAAATTGTGGATGCATTGGTGATTATTTTCCAGAGTTCGATAGATTCGGGATCAGTTCCTGCAGATTGGAGGGTGGCTAACGTTGTTCCACTTTTTAAGAAAGGAGCGAGAGAAAAAGCAGGAAATTATAGACCAGTTAGTCTGACCTCAGTGGTGGGAAAGATGCTGGAGTCAATTATAAAGGATGAAATTACGACACATCTGGATAGTAGTAACAGGATAGGTCAGAGTCAGCATGGATTTATGAAGGGGAAATCATGGTTGACTAATCTTCTGGAATTTTTTGAGGATGTAACTCTGAAGATGGACAAGGGAGATCCAGTGGATGTAGTGTACCTGGACTTTCAGAAAGCCTTTGATAAAGTCCCATATAGGAGATTAGTGAGCAAAATTAGGGCGCATGGTATTGGGGGCAAAGTACTGACTTGGATTGAAAATTGGTTGGCTGACAGGAAACAGAGTAGTGATAAACGGCTCCATTTCGGAATGGCAGGCGGTGACCAGTGGGGTACCGCAGGGATCAGTGCTAGCACCGCAGCTTTTTACAATATATATTAATGATATAGAAGATGGTATTAATAGTAACATTAGCAAATTTGCTGATGATACAAAGCTGGGTGGCAGGGTGAAATGTGAGGAGGATGTTAGGAGATTACAGGGTGACCTGGACAGGTTAGGTGAGTGGACAGATGCATGGCAGATGCAGTTTAATGTGGATAAATGTATGGTTATCCACTTTGGTGGCAAGAACAGGAAGGCAGATTACCACCTAAATGGAGTCAAGTTAGGTAAAGGGGCAGTACAAAGACACCAGTCAAGGAAGGCAAGCATGCAGTACAGCAGGTAGTGAAGAAAGCTAATAGCTGGCCTTCATAACAAGAGGGATTGAGTATAGAAGCAAAGAGGATCTTCTGCAGCTGTACAGGGCCCTGGTGAGACCACACCTGGAATATTGTGTGCAGTTCTGGTCTCCAAATTTGAGAAAGACATTCTGGCTATTGAGGGAGAGCAGCGTAGGTTCATGAGGTCAATTCCTGGAATGGCGGTACTATCTTATGTTGAAAGATTGGAGCGACTGGGCTTGTATACCCTTGAGTTTAGAAGACTGAATGGTGGGTGTGTGGAATGCTCTGCCCCAGAAGGCAGTGGAGGCCCAGTCTCTGGATTCGTTTAAGAAAGAGTTGGATAGATCTCTGAAGGATTGTGGAATCAGAGGTTATGGAGATAAGGCAGGAACAGGATACTGATTGAGGATGATCAGCCATGATCATAATGAATGGTGGTGTAGGCTCGAAGGGCAGAATGGCCTACTCCTGCACCTATTGTCTATTGTCTATTGACTTGGGTACCTGAGAGTTTGCAGACTGAGTGATAGACTTTGTGGCTTTGCTTTTCTGGGGGTGAGGATTCATCGTGGAGGTGCACGAGTGATCTGGATGTTCCTTTCCTTTTGGTTGTTTCTTTTACTTCTGCTTCTGTTTTTAATCCTTCTTTTGTTTACCAAGATAGTGCTGGAGAATGGCAACCTTGTACACTTTTCTCTGTACTTCTGTACTCAAGTACACGTGACAATAAAATCTAAATCTCTCTCACCCTCTACCTTTCTACCCTACTTTCTCTCTGTGTTTGTGTGTGTGAAACCCCGTTCTATATAAGGTACCGTACACAGACAGACAGACATACACACACAATCAGACACACACATACAGGACAGGCACACTCACATACAGCCAGACAGACAGACACACACACATTCTCTCACACACACCCACAAGCTCTCAAGACTTTTTCCATTGCCCACACTGTGCTTGCATTCCATCCTGTCCAAGCCGATAGGACTGAAGAGCTCCCACCCTTTGAAGTTCCTTTGTCTGAGCTGGGAGCGAGCTGTAACAAACACTCCCACTGTTCAGTGATTTGCACACACCCATCTGACTGTGTTACACAACAATGGGGCCAGCGCCTTGTCTCAGGGTCTGTATGTCGCAGTCTATAATCCTCCCCATCATTGTAGGATTGAACTACACAGAGCTCAATAGCTCCTCAGTTCAAATCTCATGCCTCAGAGATAACTCCCAGAACACAGGTAGGGCCCTGAGAATGGGCTCCCAAACCAGATGCCCCCTTGGGAGATGCCTGCGCTCTTTATTGGAGCTACATCTCCGGCACATTCTGTTCCACACACATGCGCATACATACACACACAAACAGATGTGCACATACAGACACATACAGACTGACAAACAAATTCACACACACAGACACACACACATACAGACACATAGGCAGACAGACGTGCACACACAGACACATACACAGACAGACGTGCGCACACAGACACACACATACACAGACAGATGTGCACACACAGACACATAGACAGATGCGCACACAGACAGACACACAGACTGACAAACGCACACACACATACACACACACAGACTGACTGACAGACAGACAGACACATGCACACATCTGGGACACAGATTCGACCTTGCAAGAATGTGGTAACTGTCCTCACATAGCTGCTTGTGGGATCTTCCCAAGTACCCTGCTTTCCTGACATGTGTTGCGAAGTATTTCAAAGGGCTCTGTGGTGTTCTGGAAAGGTACTAAACCAACAATCCGGCACGGTGGCTCAGTGGTTAGCACTGCTGCCTCACAGCACCAGGGTCCCAGGTTTGATTCCAGCCTCGGGCAAATGTCTATGTGGAGTTTGCACACTCTCCCCGTGTCTCCTCCGGGTGCTCCGGTTTCCTCTCACAGTCCAAAGATATGCAGGTTAGGTGAATTGGCTATAATAAATTGCCCATAGTGTTAGGTGCATTAGTCAGAGGGAAATGGGTCTGGGTGGGTTACTCTTCAGAGGGTCGGTGTGGACTTGTTGAGCCGAAGGGCCTGTTTTCACACTGTAGGGAATCTAAACAAACAATCTATTTACTATTCTCAGTGGTTAGCATTACTGCCTCACAATGCTTGGGACGTGGATTTCTCCCATGGACCAAAGATATGCAGGTTAGGATGGATTAGCCATGGGAAATACAGGGTTATAGGATAGGGGTTGGAGTCTGGGTGGGATGCTCTTCAGAGGGTTGGTGTGGAGTCAATGGGCCAAATGGCGTGCTTCCACAAGACACAAGGCACTACAAGGCACTCATTGATGCTTAAAAGAGAAACCAAGTGTAATGTTTCAGGGAGGAAAGAGAAGGCATTATCAGAATGATCACTTGGAAAGCTTGCGCAGACATGAAGGGCTCATAGGCCTCTTCCTTCAGGCAGGCGAGCCAATAAATGTACCTGCATCTCCTACATTCCCCCTGAGACCAGCCCACTCAAACAACAATGGCCAGAACCTCTGTTAATTATCAATTTCACGTTACAATTCACTTGGCTCCTGTTTGAAAACTGTGCCATTCTGAATCCCATCCAGGTTAATAAACTCTCTCTCTCTCTCTCTTTCTCTCTCCCTGTCATTCTCGTTTGCTCATCAATGACAACCCAGCTCTCCCACAAAACCCCAGACCTTGCTGAAATGGCTTCACCCTCCTTTGCACTGGGGTAGTCCCATTCCCAAAGGTTGGAGATTAATGACCACTTGGCTGTTCGACCGTGAGCAGCCTCATGGTGAGGCCTGATACTGCCCTCATGGGTTGTGAAAAAGGGTGGACAGAGGGTTGGTGATGGGGTGGTGTGCTTAATCTGTTCAGCCCCTTCCTCGAGCCTGTTACACAGAACAGGGGCAACCCCATTTCCAAGCCTGTAACATTGGAAAAGGAGGCCATTCAGATCCCTCCTCAAGTCTATTCTGCCTTCCCATCTGATCTTTACCTTAATTCCTATGACTCAGCCTGCTTTTGTAACCCCTGAACTCCCTTATCCACAAATCTATCAGTCTGACCTCCAGGTCTGACACGTCTATGATGTGGAGGAAGTGAAGGGTAGGATAGACAGTTCACAGTCCTCCATTCTCCAGCGAACTGCTTCCTGACATCACCCTTAATGGCCTATCTCAACTTTTTGTGATTCTGTCCCCTTGTTCTGCAGTCTACCATCCTCACCAGAAGAAATATTTTATCTCTATCAGCCCTACTTAATTATCTTAAATCCCTCGATCAGATCTCCCCCTTAATCTCAGTTATTGAGGGGAATGTCAATCCAGTCTATCCTCAGAAGCTGCGGAAACTGCCTCCAGGCTGACATATTCTTCTAGAGATCTGGGGTCCAGAACTGAAGCTTGTTATCCCTATCTTTACAATTAATCTCGCATGGAGTCATACAGCTCAGAAACAGACCCTTCGGTCCAATTAGTCCAAGCTAGTCCCACCTGCCAGCATTTGGCCCATATTCCTCCAAACCTTTCCTACTTATGTACTTACCCAAATGTCTTCTACATGTTTTAACTGTACCTGCATCCACCACTTCCACTAGCAATTCATTCCACACATGAACCAATCTGTGTGTATAAAAATGTTGCTCCTCATGTCCTTCCTCCTCTCACCTTAAAAATATGCCCCTTAGTTTTGAACTACCCCACCCACACGAAAGCTATTCACCTTATCCATGCCCCTCATGTTTTTATAAATCTCTATAAGGTCATCATCGACCTCCTGTGCTCCAGTGAAAAAAGTCTCAGCTTCTCATAATTCAAAGTTTCCATTCTTGGCAACATCCTGGTAAATCTTTTCTGAATCTGCTCCAATTTGATGATATCTTTCCTATAACAGGGCGACCAGAACTACTTATAGTATTTCAGAAGAGGCCTCACCAATGTCCTGTACAACCTCAGCATGATATCCCAACTTCTATACTCATGCTGACCTCAATCCTAGATACAAAGGTACAGTCAGTTCTTCTACAATCTGATGGCTGCGATCCTGTGCAACCCCGCGAGAAGAATTGTACTTTAGAAACAGCACCTGAAGTGTTTGTGCTGTAATCATGTTACAGCCAAGACATGTTTTAAAAGTTTGCGCTGGAGAAACAGCACCCCAATTCGTCAATCACGTTAGAGCAAATTTGTGTTGACAAGACACGCATTGTAACAGAATGACCTGCACTGTAATTATTCCAGTCTGCGCAATTAGCTCCCAAGTGACATTGATCCCGGAACCTAACACAGTTATTCTCATTAGTACAATTAGTTTTTCAGTCACCTCAGAATCACAATTTAGATTAGTGTGGTGCTGGAAAAGCACAGCAGGTCAGGCAGCATCCAAGGAGCAGATTCACAATTGAACAGTCCTTCCTAATCGGTGCCTAACCAGACCTTTGTATCTATTTATGTTGCTGTATCCTTTACTCAGGGACCGTTGGTGAGGGACACAGATAACAACAGCAAGGGACTTATTGTAAACTTGAAGAATACTGTATACCAGCAGCCTCACCTGGAGTACTGCATCCAGTTCTGGGGCACGTAGTAAGTGGTTAGGATCTGGAATACACTGACTGAGAGTGTGGTATTGGTTGGTTCCATCATGGCTAATAATATGGAATTGGATGATTATCTGAGAAGGAAAATTGTGCAGTACTAGGGGCGAGGGCACCAAAATGGCACAAGGTGAATTGCTGCTATGGACAGACAACACAGGGACAATAGGCCAAATGGCTTCCGTCTACACAATAAAACTTCTGTGGGAAAGGATGTGACTGATCAGAGACTGAGATTAGTTTGGGACATCTCAGACTCTGTCAAATATATAATAAATTTTACATGTGAGCTCTTGTTGTAGAATGGTAAAACAGGTGAGGAAACCCATTGTGACATTGATGATATGCCATTTAATTAGTCCCATTCCCCTTGCTCGTGTTCCTGTTTGCATGAGCTGTTTCCGGAGATTTCTCCTAAATCTTTGCACCATACAAACCAAGCTGACATGCCACTAAAGTAATACTGCACTGTCAGAGGGTCAGTGCTGAGGGAGTGGGCACTGTCAGAGGGTCAGTGCTGAGGGAGTGGGCACTGTCAGAGGGTCAGTGCTGAGGGAGTGCCGCACTGTCAGAGGGTCAACGCTGAGGGAGTGTCGCACTGTCAGAGGGTCAGTGCTGAGGGAGCACCGCACTGTCAGAGGGTCAGTGCTGAGGGAGTGCGCACTGTCAGAGGGTCAGTGCTGAGGGAGCACCGCACAGTCAGAGGGTCAGTGCTGAGGGAGTGCTGCACAGTCAGAGGGTCAGTGCTGAGGGAGTGCGCACTGTCAGAGGGTCAGTGCTGAGGGAGCGGGCACTGTCAGAGGGTCAGTGCTGAGGGTACACTGCACTGTCAGAGGGTCAGTGCTGAGGGAGCACCGCACTGTCAGAGGGTCAGTGCTGAGGGTACACTGCACTGTCAGAGGGTCAGTGCTGAGGGAGCACCGCACTGTCAGAGGGTCAGTGCTGAGGGAGCACCGCACTGTCAGAGGGTCAGTGCTGAGGGTACACTGCACAGTCAGAGGGTCAGTGCTGAGGGAGCACCGCACTGTCAGAGGGTCAGTGCTGAGGGAGCACCACACTGTCAGAGGGTCAGTGCTGAGGGAGTGTCGCACTGTCAGAGGGTCAGTGCTGAGGGAGCACCGCACTGTCAGAGGGTCAGTGCTGAGGGAGCACCGCACTGTCAGAGGGTCAGTGCTGAGGGAGCACCGCACAGTCAGAGGGTCAGTGCTGAGGGAGCACCGCACTGTCAGAGGGTCAGCACTGAGGGAGCACCGCACTGTCGGAGGGTCAGTGCTGAGGGAGCACCGCACTATTGGAGGGTCAGTGCTGAGGGAGCACCACACTGTCAGAGGGTCAGTGCTGAGGGAGCACCACACTGTCAGAGGGTCAGTGCTGAGTGAGCACCACACTGTCAGAGGGTCAGTGCTGAGGGAGCACCACACTGTCAGAGGGTCAGTGCTGAGGGAGCACCACACTGTCAGAGGGTCAGTGTTGAGGGAGCACCACACTGTCAGAGGGTCAACGCTGAGTGAGCACCGCACTGTCAGAGGGTCAGTGCTGAGGGAGCACCACACTGTCAGAGGGTCAGTGCTGAGGGAGCACCACACTGTCAGAGGGTCAGTGCTGAGGGAGCACCACACTGTCAGAGGGTCAACGCTGAGTGAGCACCGCACTGTCAGAGGGTCAACGCTGAGGGAGCACCGCACTGTCAGAGGGTCAGCACTGAGGGAGCACCGCACTGTCAGAGGGTCAGTGCTGAGTGAGCACCGCACTGTCAGAGGGTCAGCACTGAGGGAGCACCGCACTGTCGGAGGGTCAGCACTGAGGGAGCACCGCACTGTCGGAGGGTCAGTGCTGAGGGAGTGTCGCACTGTTGGAGGGTCAGTGTTGAGGGAGCGCCGCACTATTGGAGGGTCAGTGCTGAGGGAGTGCTGCACTGTCAGAGGATCAGTGCTGAGGGAGTGCTGCACTGTCGGAGGGTCAGTGCTGAGGGAGTGCTGCACTGTCGGAGGGTCAGTGCTGAGGGAGTAAGCAGAGTCGGAGGGTCAGAGCTTTTCACTGACCCCTTCAAACACTCCCAGGACAGGGACACCACAGGGTTGGATACAGAGTAAAGCTCCCTCTAAACTGTCTCCCATTATACACTCCCAGGATGGCGACAGCACAGACTTAGATACAGGAGAAAGCTCCCTCTACACTGTCCACATCAAATCTAGAACCTGGAGGAAAGACTCTAGGTATTGAAAGACAGATCAGTTGTCACCTGATTGAATATTGAAACATTTGAGGGGCTGCAACACCTCCTCCTTTTTTTTGTTTTACAGGCATGTAGAGGATGCATGATCTCTTCCTGTTACTGTATAACAGGCTCAGAAGGGACTGTATGGTGCCTCCTCTTGTTCCTGTGCAAAAGGTTTGAGGAGGGGGCTGAATGGCCTCCTCCAGTTCCTGTCTAACAGGCTCAAGAAGGTGGGCTGAATGAACTTGACGTGTCACTGCAGTGCATCTTGTAGGTGGTACACACTGCTGTCCCTCTGCGTTGGTGGTGGAGGGGGTGTTGAAGGTGGAGTGGGAGTCAGCGTGTTGATTGAGCAGGAAGGGGGGAACTGCTTTATCCTGGACGGTGACCAATCTCTTGAGTGTTGTTGGAGCCGCACTTGTCCAGGCAAGTGGGGAGTACTCCATCATCCTCCTGACTTGTGCCTTGTCGACAGTGGGAGAGGCTGTGGGGAATCACTGCAATGCATCTTGTAGATGATACAAGGTACTTTTGCTGTGGGATGATAGGTACATGCACTTCAGCTGAGGGAAGCTGCTCTGATCTGGGTGGTGCTGAACCCTTGAGGGTATGTCACAGCCGATGTGCTCTCAGTGCCAAAGCCAGAACTATGTCATGTCTTTTTGTGATTGTTTCATGGAGCTGTTTTGTAACTGTGTTTAGTACTGTTTCTATCCCTTTTCTGGGCCTGAGTTTTGAGATTCTTTATATTTTTATAATAAATGAATTTTTAATTATATAACTTGCATGTGTTTTGTGTTTCCTCGGCCAATGACACTATCCAAAGCCCTACAAACTTTCCCAGACTGAGCCAGTCTGTTTGTAATCTGCATGCTGAATCTGACCCTCAGAGCACAGCTCCAAACTCGTGAAGGATCCCGATTCCCCCTTTTCTGTAACATCACCCCATTCCCTGCCAAGTGTCTGCTGATGAACCCCTTCTCCATGTCATCATTATCTCAGTCTTGATGAAGCTCTGGTCAGAACTGCGCAAAAACCTTCTTTGAACATTGCATTAGCGAGAGTCAGATTTAGCCCGAGGCAATTGCAGTTGTACATGGGGTACTTACCCCTATGAAGCACGAATGTGACAGTATGAACTGTCCCCTATTCCCATTCCATCCTCCCCACCCCCACCCTTTGGAAAACAATGGGGCTGGGTTTCAGGAGGTTGGATTTATGGAGACCGACGACCACCAAACGTTGAGTGGGTCCACATCTGATTTTGAAAATGTAGGCCTCTGTGTTTTTAGAAGGTGGGCAGTCCATAGCCGGAGATTCACCCTGTAGGTAACTCTATGATGCGACTTTCCTGGGGGGTTGGTAGATGGGAACAGTTGACGTGATGACCTATGATAGCCCTGAATCACCAATGGATGCATTGAACTTTGAATTATAGCATGCATTTTACAAAAAAAAAGGATACACTGCCAGAAAACGCTTGCTGATGTAAATTCAGTGGGCATTGGAAGAGGAATCCTGGAATATCTCGACGAAGGTGCACCGAGGGAACTTCGAAGAGCAACATTTCAAAGTGAGGCAAGGCAAGTCAAATCTAACTGGATTGGGGTCTCATGTGGCTACACAAGATAATGAGCAATTCACCACAATCCCACTCCATACTGTGTCAATTCCAGCAGAAAGCCATCTCCTGCAGATTATGTCCCAAACTACAGACATCTTGGTTATAGAGTCATAGATTCATACAGCATGTAAACACGCCATTCGGTCCAATTCGTCCCATGCTGACCATATTTCCCAAACTAAACCTGTCCCAATTGCCTGCATTTACCCCAAATCCCTCTAAACCTTTACTATTCAGGTACCTGTCTGGATGTCTCTGAAACGTTGTAATTGTACTTGCCTCTACCATTTCCTCTGGCAGTTCATTTCATATGTGAAACACTCTCTGTGTGAAAAGGTTGCCCCTTAAGTCCTTTCTAAATCTTTCTCCTCTCACCTTAAAAATACACCCCTGAGTTCTGAACTCCCTTAACCTTGGGAAAAAGAACTTCACTATTCACCTTATCTATGTCCCTCATGATTTTATAAACCTCTATAAGGTCATCCCTTAACCTCCTATGCTCCAGGGGAAAAAGGTCTTAGCCCATCCAGCCTCTCCTTATAAATAAAAGCCTCCAGTTCCGGCAACATCCTGGTAACTCTCTTCTGAATCCTCTCCAATGATCCCACAAGCAACGTTCAACTCTCCCCGTCTCAATCCTCATTTTCAAGGAGATGCAAGAACAGGAGTAAGAGTCCATTTCAACCTTGGCCTGTGTGTTTTAGTGAGCCAAGGTGGCACACATTGTGTTCCAGTGTGGATTTGCCCACAATTGTATCATGAAAGTCACAGAATAGGGTACACTAGTCACCTCTGCGTGGCTGGTAAATGCTTCGCTCTCTCTGCCAAAGGCAGGAAAGTAAGTGAAACTGCAGTTGAAAAGAATCATAAAAAAACCTCTCAGCAGATCAGCAAAGCCAAGAATCAAGAAATCAATTGCTCACATCAGCATGACCAACAAGACTGCTGCAACATTGCACCATCAACCGCTCAGGAACAATCCAGACAGTGATCTCACATAGATGTTTTAACTTTTCTTTGGACTGAGTTCTCATTTTTTGATCCGTGTGTCTACGTGTTGCATCATTTATCCGTCTTGCGTTTAGTCACTAATAAAGTCACTCTTTTGCTAACTCCAGATACTTTAGTAAAATTGGCTCATTTTAAAATTGAAATTCACTTGGTCTGGAAGAAAGGCACCCCAAAGGGAGGGGGTCCTTTTGAAATAGAATTTGTTGCGACCAACAGAGTTGGGGATGGGGGGGGGCAATAAATAAAGGTAGGGAGGCAGTTCATCCCTCCTCATCCAGGAACTTGACAATTTGGGATATCCTGTCTGGAGCTTTTATAAATTTACACAGTTTTGCGTGGTGAGCACTGCTCATAACATAGACAAGAGGAAGCTTTACACTGTATTTCATCTCATGCTGTCCCTGTTCTGGGAGTGTTTGATGGGAGACAGTGTAGAAAGAACTTAACTCTGTATCTAGCCCTGTGCTGTCCCTGTCCTGGGAATGATTGATGGGGATTGAGGAGAGAGAGCTTTACTCTGCATTTAACCTGGCGCCGTCTCTGTACCTGGGAGTGTCTGATGGGAGACAGTGTAGAAGGAACTTTATTCTGTATCTAACTCCGTGCTTTACCTGTCCTGGGAGTGTCTGATGGGAGACAGTGTAGAAAGAACTTAACTCTGTATCTAGCCCCGTGCTGTCCCTGTCCTGGGAGTGTTTGATGGGGATTGAGGAGCGGGGGTTCACTCTGTATCTAACCCTGTGCTGTCCCAGTCCTGGCAGTGTTTGATGGGAGACAGTGTAGAAGGAACTTTACCCTGTATCTAATCCCATGCTGTCCCAGTCCTGAGAGTGTTTGATGGGGATTGAGGAGCAGGGGTTTACCCTGTATCTAACCCTGTGCTGTCCCGGTCCTGGGAGTGTTTGATGGGGGGGACAGTGTAAAAATGGAGCTTTACTCTGTGTCTAATCCCATGCTGTCCCTGTCCTGGGAGTGTTTGATGGGGATTGAGGAGCAGGGGTTTACTCTGTATCTAACCCATGCCTGTTCTATTCATCCAGCTGCATCCTGAGACTTTCAGTTCTTTGTCTGCACTGAGAGAATTGTTTATTTTTTTCCATGTCCCTCCTACACATGCCATTGAGACTTGGAGACTGCCGCTCCAAGTTAATTATCAACGGCCTAGTGATGGGGACGGCTTGAAACCACAACAGGAGGGATGTCTGTCAGGCAGCTTGTGACTGATATCAAACCAGGGCAAGGGAAGCTAGGTGTGGCCTGAAAAGCGGAGGTGGTACAGATTAGAGGTAGCGGTCAGGAAGAAAGCCTCTTGCAATGTGTCACTGCATGACACGGCAATGTGTCAAGAGCCGTCTCTGCAGGCTATGAATTGGACATCACCGAGGTCCCTATGTACTGCAGGCATTAACCATCTACAGACCATTCACCGCCTCTTACAATTAACAATCAGCGTACTTTTTGGAGGGTCATTGTCGAGAGAGCACCACACTTCAGAGGGCACTGAGGGAGTGCCACACTGTCAGAGTCAGTACTGAGAGAGTGCCAAACATTCAGAGTCAGTGCTGAGGGAGTAAGGCATTGTTGCAGGGTTAGTGCTGAGGGAAAAGGCACTGTTGCAGGATCAGTACTGAGGGAGTGCCACACATTCAGAGTCAGTGCTGAGGGAGTATGGCACTGTTGCAGGGTCAGTGCTGAGGGAGTGCCACACTGTCAGAGTCAGTGCTGAGGGCGTACGGCACTGACGGAGGGTCAGTGCTGAAGGAGCGGGCACTGTTGCAGGGTCAGTGCTGAGGGAGAGCTGCACTGTCGGAGGGTCAGTGCTGACCGAGTGCCGCACTGTCAGAGGGTCAGTACTGAGGGAGAGCCGCACTGTCAGAGGGTCAGTACTGAGGGAGTGGGCACTGTCGGAGGGTCAGTGCTGATGGAGTGCCACACTGTCAGAGTCAGTGCTGAGGGCGTACGGCACTGTCGGAGGGTCAGTGCTGAGGGTGTGGTCACTGTCGGAGGGTCAGTGCTGAGGGTGTGGGCACTGTCGGAGGGTCAGTGCTGACGGAGAGCCGCACTGTCGGAGGGTCAGTGCTGAGGGAGTGCCGCACTGTCAGAGGGTCAGTACTGAGGGAGAACCGCAATGTCGGAGGGTCAGTGCTGAGGGAGTGCTGCACTGTCATAGTCAGTGCTGAGGGGGTATGGCACTGTTGCAGGTTCAGTGCTGAGGGAGTGCCACACTGTCAGAGTCAGTGCTGAGGGCGTACGGCACTGACGGAGGGTCAGTGCTGAAGGAGCGGGCACTGTTGCAGGGTCAGTGCTGAGGGAGAGCTGCACTGTCGGAGGGTTAGTGCTGAGGGAGTGCCGTACTGTCGGAGGGTCAGTGCTGACCGAGTGCCGCACTGTCAGAGGGTCAGTACTGAGGGAGAGCCGCACTGTCAGAGGGTCAGTACTGAGGGAGTGGGCACTGTCGGAGGGTCAGTGCTGACGGAGTGCCACACTGTCAGAGTCAGTGCTGAGGGCGTACGGCACTGTCGGAGGGTCAGTGCTGAGGGTGTGGGCACTGTCGGAGGGTCAGTGCTGAGGGTGTGGGCACTGTTGGAGGGTCAGTGCTGAGGGAGAGCCGCACTGTCGGAGGGTCAGTGCTGAGGGAGTGCCGCACTGTCAGAGGGTCAGTACTGAGGGAGAACCGCAATGTCGGAGGGTCAGTGTTGAGGGAGTGCTGCACTGTCGGAGTCAGTGCTGAGGGGGTATGGCACTGTTGCAGGGTCAGTGCTGAGGGAGTGCCACACTGTCAGAGTCAGTGCTGAGGGCGTACGGCACTGACGGAGGGTCAGTGCTGAAGGAGCGGGCACTGTTGCAGGGTCAGTGCTGAGGGAGAGCTGCACTGTCGGAGGGTTAGTGCTGAGGGAGTGCCGTACTGTCGGAGGGTCAGTGCTGACCGAGTGCCGCACTGTCAGAGGGTCAGTACTGAGGGAGAGCCGCGCTGTCAGAGGGTCAGTACTGAGGGAGTGGGCACTGTCGGAGGGTCAGTGCTGACGGAGTGCCACACTGTCAGAGTCAGTGCTGAGGGCGTACGGCACTGTCGGAGGGTCAGTGCTGAGGGTGTGGGCACTGTCGGTGGGTCAGTGCTGAGGGTGTGGGCACTGTCGGAGGGTCAGTGCTGAGGGAGAGCCGCACTGTCGGAGGGTCAGTGCTGAGGGAGTGCCGCACTGTCGGAGGGTCAGTACTGAGGGAGAACCGCAATGTCGGAGGGTCAGTGCTGAGGGAGTGCTGCACTGTCAGAGGGTCAGTGCTAAGGGAGTGCCACACTGTCGGAGGGTCAGTGCTGAGGGAGTGCCGCACTGTTGGAGGGTCAGTGCTGAGGGAGTGCCACACTGTCAGAGTCAGTGCTGAGGGTGTGGGCACTGTCGGAGGGTCAGTGCTGAGGGTGTTGGCACTGTCGGAGGGTCAGTGCCGAGGGAGTGCTGCACCGTCGGAGGGTCAGTGCTGAGGGAGTGCCACACTGTCGGAGGGTCAGTGCTGAGGGAGTGCTGCACTGTCAGAGGGTCAGTACTGAGGGAGAACTGCAATGTCGGAGGGTCAGTGCTGAGGGAGTGCCGCACTGTCAGAGGGTCAGTGCTGCGGGAGTGCCACACTGTCAGAGGGTCAGTGCTGCGGGAGTGCCACACTGTCAGAGGGTCAGTGCTGAGGGAGTGCCACACTGTCGGAGGGTCAGTGCTGAGGGAGTGCCGCACTGTCGGAGGGTCAGTGCTGAGGGAGTGCCACACTGTCAGAGGGTCAGTGCTAAGGGAGTGCCACACTGTCGGAGGGTCAGTGCTGAGGGAGTGCCGCACTGTTGGAGGGTCAGTGCTGAGGGAGTGTCGCACTGTCAGAGGGTCAGCGCTGAGGGAGCACCACACTATCAGATGGTCAGTGCTGACAGACCGGGCATGTTGGAGGGTCAGTGCTGAGGCAGCAGGCACTGTCAGAGGGTCAGTGCTGAGGGAGCGGGCACTGTTGGAGCGTCAGTGCTGAGGAAGCACCGCAACGTTGGAGGGTAAGTGCTGAGGGAGCACCGCACAGTCAGAGGGTCACTGCTGAGGGAGCGCTGCACTGTAGATGGGTCAGTGCTGAGAGACTGCCACATCATTAGAGGGCCAGCGCTGAGGGAGCAGGCACTGTCAGAGGGACAGTGCAATGGGCTCTGTCAGATGGTCAGCGCTGACAGAATACCGCAACTTTCATATTATGACATTTATCCTGACTCCCTATCTGCCACTCCCAGTCTAAGAAGAAGAATACAGTGACTGCTGAGTTCTCCCTCCGTGGAGATTGCAGGTGAACTAGGGGACCCCGGGCACTGAACCCCACTGTTAGTGGGAGCTTGCTGTGTACCTAGTGGCACCAATTCTCCCCACTGACAGCAGAGACTCCCCACCCAAACCATTTTGGCAAGGCCTCAGGTGATCGATTGGGAAGTCAGCCCTTTTCGTCTTGATACCACAATGTTCTTTGAAAGGTTTTGACCCAATTTCCTCTGGGAGCACTTGACAAATTCCTGGGATGCCGACACAGCCCATGTCCTTGAACAAGCGGCCGGTCCTGGGTGCTAACGTCTCGGCCTTTTGGCTTGGTGCCAGTTCCTCCTTCGGATTACAATCCTTGGACCTGGTTCCAGGTGACAGACTCCCAAGGAGCCATGACCAGCAGGGCGTGAGAACCTGGGCATCTTTAACGCACACTGTCTGTTGCTCCTGCACAGCGCCTGAAGAGCAGGTCAGGGAGGAACCCAGGATATAATCTGGAACCAACTCAGATCCTTTTGCAGGTATTGACTCAGCACGATCAACAGGGTCTCCCATAAACCAGGGACCCCTTCTAAGTACAGATCCACTGTCCCGGGACCCCCTGTAAATATAGGCCCACTCACTGGGTTTCTCTGTGTAAGTACAGGCCTACTGCCTCAGGACCCCCTGTAAATACAGGTCCATTCCCCCCAAAACATCCTGTAAATACAGGCCCACTCCCCTGGGGAGAAAGTGAGGTCTGCTGATGCTGGAGATCAGAGCTGAAAATGTGTTGCTGGAAAAGCGCAGCAGGTCAGACAGCATCCAAGGAGCAGGAGAATCGACGTTTCGGGCAAAAGCCCTTCTTCAGGAATGAGGAAAGTGTGTCCAGCAGGCTAAGATAAAAGGTAGGGAGGAGGGACTTGGGGGAGCCCCTCCTCCCTACCTTTTATCTTAGCCTGCTGGACACAC
Source organism: Chiloscyllium plagiosum (assembly GCF_037043375.1). Lineage (NCBI taxonomy): Eukaryota > Metazoa > Chordata > Chondrichthyes > Orectolobiformes > Hemiscylliidae > Chiloscyllium > Chiloscyllium plagiosum. The sequence continues at coordinate 1,997,007 of NW_028270189.1, forward strand.
TTTCCTCATTCCTGAAGGGCTTATGCCCGAAACGTCGATTCTCCTGTTCCTTTGATGCTGCCTGACCTGCTGTGCTTTTCCAGCAACACATTTTCAGCTCCACTCCCCTGGGGACCCACTGTAAATACAGGCCCACTACCCTGTGGACTATCTATAAATACAGGCTACTTCCCCCAGGGGCCCCCTGTAAATACAGACCTACCTTCCCTCCCCCCATCCCCGGGGACACCTGCAAATGCCAACACACTTTCCTCCTGAGTACCCTTGAAATCGTGACACACTCCCCTTTCGAGGACTCGCTGCAAATAATGACACACTCCCTGGGGACCCCAAATAAATACTGATATATTCCCTTATTAATAATGACAAGTTCTCCAGGGTGGGTGAAGGGGTTAATTGGGAATGTGTATTTAAGAGAGGCAGAGAGAGACAGAAAATGATTGGGTATGTATGAATATATGAGTGTGTGCGTGTGTGTCTGTGAGTGCATGTGTCTGCGTCCACGAGTGTGTGCGTGTCTGCATCTTTGTGTGTCTGTGAGTGCATGTGTCTGTGTCTGCAAGTGTGTGTGTCTGCATATGTGTGTGTGTGTGTCTGAGTGCATGTGTCTGTGAGTGTGTTCGTGTCTGTATCTGTGTGTGTCTGTGAGTGCATGTGTGTGTGCCTCCATCTGTGTGTGTGTCTGTGAGTGCATGTGTCTGTCTCTGCGTGTGTGTGTGTGTGTCTGCATCTCTGTGTGTGTCTGTGAGTGCATGTGTCCATGTCTGTGAGTTTGTGTGTGTGTGTCTGCATCTGTGTGTGTGTCTGTGTGTGTGAATGCGTGGTTATGAACGTAGCCTTTCTGCAGGTCCCTACATATCTGTACCTGCAGAAGTACAGCTCGTTCAGGACCTGGGGAACGAAGCTTATCAGTCAATCATCATAATTCCTGATGAGGGTGGTTACAAGAAAAGAGCAGATTGTTGCAATATTCGAATCCCCATGGCATTGAGTGACAGCTACAGAAATGTTTTGAGGAACCGTTCCTGCATAAACACGTCCTCAGCCTCAGTGAGAAGAATCTCACCTCTTGAAAGTTCGTAGTGAAAGCATGTTGTCTGTAAGTACGCCTGATCGAGGCTGAATAGAACCCAAACACTGGGAGCTTTTAAGGCTCTTCACTCTCAGATAATGGTCTGGTCAGAATGAGATGAGAGTCTGTATTATCGTCTGCACCCTGAGGACAAGCCAATGAAAACCTCACCACTAATGACACATGCTGTGAGGGACTTCCCTTGCCATGCCAGACACATGGCCATTGTATTGCGCACAGCAAGATTCCAAAGCCAACAAAGTGCTATATAAAAATAAACTGCAGATCCTGTAACGTCAGAAACAAAAACAGAAATTGCTGGAAAATCTCAGCAGGCCTGGCAGCACCCATGAAGAAAGCAAAATTTCTTCAGTGCGAAATAACCTGGCTCTTTTTTTTAAAGCATAGTTCGTCATCAGAGTGATGTGTGTGTGTGTGTGTGGTGTGCTGGGGGGTGTTTCCTCTATATCCAACTGAGAAGGCACACACACAGGGTCCCTGGGTTTGATGGCATCACCCGAAAGATAGAAACTCCAACGATGCTGTGCCCACTTAGCATAGATTCAACAAAGTAACATTAAAACAGTTAATGTAGTTAAATTCCAGATGGATGTGGGTGCAGAATACTTTTCCACATCACACACTCCCAAGGCCTCAAGGCAATACAGCACGTGGTTAAAGGTAAAGTAAGCTCCCTATCCACTGTTTCCAATCAAACACTCTTGGGAGAGGGACAGCTTAGGGGTAGATAAAGAGTAAAGCTCCCTCTACACTGTTCCCCATCAAACACTCCCAGGACAGGGAAAGCACAAGGTTAGATACAGAGTAAAGCTCCCTCTACACTGTCCCCCATCAAATGCTCCCAGGATAGGGATAGCACTGGGTTAGATACAGAGTAAAGCTCCCAATCCACTGTCACCCATCAAACACTCCCGGGGATAGGGACAGCATGGGATTAGATACAGAGTAAAGCACTCTCTACACTGTCCCCCATCAAACACTCCCGGGGACAGGGACAGCATGGGGTTAGATACAGAGTAAAGGTCTCTCTACACTATTCCCCCATCAAATGCTCCCAGGATAGGGATAGCACTGGGTTAGATACAGAGTAAAGATCCCTCTACACTGTCCCCTCACATCAAACACTCCCAGGACAGGCACAGCACGGGGTTAGGTACAGAGTAAAGCTCTCTTTACACTGACCCCCATCAAACACTCCCAGGACAGGGACAGCATGGGATTAGATACAGAGTAAAGCTCCCTCTGCACTGTCCCCCATCAAACACTCCCAGGGACAGGGAAAGTACAGGGTTAGATACAGAGTAAAGCTTCCTCTACACTGTCCCCTCACATCAAACACTCCCAGGACAGGCACAGCACGGGGTTAGGTACAGAGTACAGCTCTCTCTACACTGACCCCCATCAAACACTCCCAGGACAGGGACAGCATGGGATTAGATACAGAGTAAAGCTCCCTCTACACTGTCCCCCCATCAAACACTCCCAGGACAGGGACAGCACGGGTTAGATGCAGAGTAAAGCTCTCTCTACACTGTTCCCCCCATCAAACACTCCCAGGATAGGGACAGCATGGGGTTAGATACAGAGTAAAGCTCCCTCTACACTGTCCCTCCATTAAACACTCCCAGGATAGAGGCAGCATGGGGTTAGATACAGAGTAAAGCTCCCACTACACTGTCCCCCATCAAACATTCCCAGGACAGGGACAGCATGGGATTAGATACAGAGTAAAGCTCCCTCTACACTGTCCCCCATCAAACACTCCCAGGACAGGGACAGCACAGGGTTAGATACAGAGTAAAGCACCCTCTACACTGTCCCCCATCAAACACTCCCAGGACAGGGAAAGTACAGGGTTAGATGCAGAGTAAAGCTCCCTCTACATTGTCCCCCATCAAACACTCCCAGGACAGGGAAAGCACAAGTTTAGATACAGAGTAAAGCTCCCTCTACACTGTCCTCCCATCAAACTCTCGCAGGGACAGGGAAAGCACGGGGTTAGATACAGAGTAAAGCTCCCTCTACACTGTTACCCCCATCAAACACTCCCAGGACAGGGACAGCACGGGGTTAGATACAGAGTAAAGCTCCCTCTACACTGTCCCCCTTCAAACACTCCTAGGACAGGGAAAGCACGGGGTTAGATACAGAGAAAAGCTCTCTCTACACTGTCCCCCATCAAACACTCCCAGGACAGGGAAAGTACAGGGTTAGATGCAGAGTAAAGCTCCCTCTACACTGTCCCCCATCAAACACTCCCAGGACAGGGAAAGCACAAGGTTAGATACAGAGTAAAGCTCCCTCTACACTGTTCCCCCCATCAAACACTCCCAGGATAGGGACAGCATGGGGTTAGATACAGAGTAAAGCTCCCTCTACACTGTCCCTCCATCAAACACTCCCAGGATAGGGGCAGCATGGGGTTAGATACAGAGTAAAGCTCCCACTACACTGTCCCTATCAAACACTCCCAGGACAGGGACAGCACGGGGTTAGATACAGAGTAAAGCTCCCTTTACACTGTACCCCCATCAAACACTCCCAGGATAGGGACAGCACGGGGTTAGATACAGACTAAATCTCCCGCTACACTGTCCCTATCAAACACTCCCAGGACAGGGACAGCACGGGGTTAGATACAGAGTAAAGCTCTTTCAACACTGTCCCCCATCAAACACTCCCAGGACAGGGAAGACACAGGGTTAAAAACAGAGTAAAGCTTTCTCTACACTGTCCTCCACCAAACACTTCCAGGACAGGCGCAGCAGTGAGTCAGACATGGATGACACCAGTCTGTTCCTGAATTTCAAGCCCAGGAAAATTCCATTTCTTGCCAGGAAACCAGGAAACATTGATGAGAATTGAATGAGATCAGCAAGCTGAATCCGGCTAATGTATGCAACCTGGAGTGGGAAGGTTTTAAGTACAGATTGTGGGTTCCTGTTAAACAGGGGAGTTGAAACTCTGTAAAGCACCAGCACTATGAATCACTGTGTGGATTTCTGTTCGGCGACATTACATTTAATTGTGTTAATTAAGGTGTGCGGAGATGGTTGGAACCCATTTTTTTACCATACCCACAATGCTTAATTGCTTCGCAACAAATGTTTTGGATGTGGCTCACAGTTTCAGATCAATAGTGTGTAGCAAAGGATCAGCGCTGAGGTAGCGCTGCACTGTCAGCGCTGAGGGATGCCACATTGTCACAGGGCCAGTGCCGAAGGAGTACTGCACTGTCGCAGGGTCAACGCTGCACTGTCGCAGAGTCAGCACTGAGGAAATACTGCACTGTCTCAGGGTCAGTGTCAAGGGAATGGTGCCCTATTGGACAGTCAGCATTGAGGGAGCATTGCACTTTCAGAGGATTAGTCCTGACAGAACTGAGCACATTCCAGAATGCCATGCCAAGATTCAATGCTAAAACAGGGCACTCATCTGCTGTTTTACATGTACATAACAAATCCCATGGCCTCTTGCACATTCCAAAGTGATAACTTCACCACTTCAGATACAGGTACATAGTAACCAGTATTAAATAGCAAAAGACAGCCAACATGCACTGTGTCCCTGTACAGGAACACTTCCATCATTAGACTACTGATCCAGATCACCATGTAACAAAACCCTCTTTATGTGCCAGTAGTACCTCTGCGGATAACATATTGATCTACCACCACATAAGTCATATGCTGACATTCTGAGACCTGAGCAAAAAAATGCAGGCTGACCCACTCAAAGTTGTACTGTGGGTCAGTGGTGATGGATTGCCACACTGTGGGGGGGGGGGGGGGGTCAGTGCTGTGGTAGCAGGCACTGTGGGAGAGTCAGCACTGAGGGAGCAGACGCCGTCGGAGGGTCAGCACTGAAGGATCAACGGCACGGTCGGAAGGTCAGCGCTGAGGTAGTGCCACAATGTCAGAGGGTCAGCGCTGAGGGAGCATTGCAGGATTAGTGCCGAGGGAGCGCCGTACTGTCAAAGGGTCAATGTCGAGGGAGCACTGTTGCGTGCACAATCTCCAAATGAGACTTTTACTGAGGGGATGCTCAGCATCTGCCCTCTCAGGTAAAATACACCAAGAAAACTTTAGCTGAAAGAATAACCAGGGTGTCTTTATGGGCTCAGCACTTATGCACCTCTGGTGGATGGCTCATCAAATTACAGCTTTGGGATCTTGCTGCATGCAAAGTGTGTGCCGCTTTTCCTGCCTTAAACAGTGAGCACGCTTCAAAAATCAAACAAAACTCAATGGTAAGGCACTGTGGATGCAGCGACTGGTGCTTGGGGGGAAAACGCAAGTCCCTTCTTTCTGCCTTTAATTGCTTGGAATCCCAAAAATCCCAATCTGTTGTTTTGGATCGGGATGAGAGGGAGGGCTGGTGTACAAGGAGTGTCTTGGATTCTCATTTCATTAACCGATTCTGCCACTGCAAACAAGTAGAGGCACAGACCACAAGGGGGGGAGAAAAAACAGGGCAGAGATTAAACAAGCTGTCAGGAGACAGAAGAATCACATTCTCTCTATCGTCCCCAGGTATCTCAGCAAGTCTCAACTTCACTGCATCATCATTCGCCACGTGACTCATCCTCTTGTTGCCTGGGGCAAGGAAACAGTCACTAGGTACCACAGAGGTTGAACACTGGCGTAGTGGGAAAATGTAGCTTTGCATCTCGCACCTATCCAGACAGACATGAGTGGCAAATTTCAGAGCAGGTAACAATTTACACTCCACCAGGGTGATACCGACTGGGCAAGACCTTGTCATGGGGAATGTATCCAGAAACTGTCATCGACTGTGTTTTACATTTGTTTAAAAAGTAAACCGCAATGGCTGGATACGTTTCTTTTACATGCACAGGACAAGCTCTGACTAGGAACATATAGAGCTTCCAGTGGGCACAACTGAACCATATTTGTCTTGAAACTGTAAACCAGTTGTTCATATAACTCTGAACGCAATTGGAAGTGTTCCTCAAATGCTGTCTCATCAACCGTTTGACATTCCGATTACGGCGATTCTGCAGCATTCAAGATGAAAAGGCTCCTTGCAGCAATTAGTAACGGTTGTACTTCTATGATGCAGACTCCAAACAGGACCTCCTCCTCATATCAGCAGTTTGTTTGGGTGTGGGTAGAAGAAGAGGTGCACTGGGAAGATTAAGCAACAGCAACCCACCCAGACTCGCCCCCCAACTCTATCACTTTGCATTTCCCATTGCTAACCCAGCCAGCCTGCACACTATGGACAATTTAGCATGGCCAACCAACTCTAATCTGCACATTTTGGACTGTGGAGGAAACCTATGCAGACACAGTGAGAACGTGCAAACTCCACATAGACTCCAAGGTTGGAATTGAACCCAGACGCTGGTGCTGCAAGGCAGCAGTGCTAACTACTGAGCCACCATGCTGCTTTGCAGCAACCTAAAAATACACATCTGAAATGTACTCACTGTTCGAGATCAGAACCACAGCAACCACTTGGTTTGTAGAAATCTCCCAGAAAGAGATAGTTAGATGACTATTGATCCGGGACAAGGGGAGATTGTCACTCCAGTACTGGTACTGGAAGCTGACACATCCAGCTAAGAGGATCAACAGAATGGCATTCAGCATCTTGATTGAAAGGTGGCACATTTGACAGTGAAGTGCTCCCTTATTGCTGACCCTCCGACAGTGCGGCATTCACTCAGCACTGACCCTCCGACAATGCTGCGCTCCCTCAGTGTTGACCCTGACAGTGCCCGCTCTCTCAGTGCTGACTCTAACAATGCCCACTCTCTCAACGCTGAGGGTCCGACAGTGCCACGCTACCTCAGTACTGACAGTGCGGCGCTCCCTCAGCACTGACCCTCTGAGAGTGTGGCACTTCCTCAGCACTGACCCTCCGACAGTGCGGCATTCCCACAGTACTGACCCTCCGACAGTGCTCACTCCCACAGCACTGACCCTCCGACAGTGCTCACTCCCTCAGCACTGACCCTCCGACAGTGCGGCACTCCTTCAGCACTGACCCTCCGACAGTGCAGCGCTCCCTCAGCACTGACCCTCCGACAGTGCAGCGCTCCCTCAGCACTGATCCTCCGACAGTGCGACACTCCCTCAGCACTGACCCTCCGACAGTGTGGCACTCCCTCAGCACTGACCCTCCGACAGTGCAGCACTCCCTCAGCACTGACCCTCCGACAGTGCGGCACTCCCTCAGCACTGACCCTCCGACAGTGCGGCGCTCCCTCATCACTGACCCTCCCACAGTGCAACACTCCCTCAGCACTGACCCTCCCACAGTGCGGCATTCCCTTAACACTGATTGTCTGATAATGCGGTGCTCCCTCAGCACTGATTCTCTGACAGTGAGGTGCTCCCTCAGCACTGACCCTCCCACAGTGCAGCACTCCCTCGACGCTGACACTCCAACAGTGCGGTGCTTCCTCAGCCCTGACATTCCGACAGCACGGCACTCCCTCAGCCCTGACATTCCGACAATGCAGTGCTCCTGAAGTACAATTTCTCTGACAGCACAGTGCTCCCTCAGTACTAACTCTCCAACAGTAGACCACTCAACTGTATGCTGACTGGTATCTATCAACCTCCTCTCCCTCTGGGAGATATTTGCACAGCGACTCATATTTCTCTGTCATTTTTTTACACTGACTAGAGACTTTCAGTCCCAATTCTCTCTCAGTCAGATATCTGTACACTGACTGGTGTCTCTCAGTCCCTTAAACGAGTCTCTCTCTCTCTCTCTCTCAGGGAGATATCTGTATACTGACTGGTATCTCTCAGTTCCCCCCTCTCTCTCAGGGTGCTAGCTGTACATTGACTTGTGTCTTTCAGTCCCTCTCTCTCAGGGAGATAGCTGTACACTGACCTGAGTCTCTCAGCCCCTCTCTCTCAGGGAGATAACGGTATACTGAGTGTTATCTCTCAAGCTCCCCCCCCCCCACAGGAATATTTATGAACACTGACTGGTGTCTCTCAGCCCCTCTCTCTCTGGGATATATCTGTACGCTGACTGTTGCCTCTCAGTGCACCCCCCCAAGGTGTGTGTTACATTTTGAGATGTTACGCCCATACAACTACCATCAGCTCCCTAATATCATTAACCTCACTCTAACTTGGTCTGCATGAGTGTGAAGTACACCAAAGTGCTTAGTTTGCAGCCTCGAAGCAGCTCTGGAACGGCTCAAACTGAGCCATATTATATAACTGTATGAGCAGGCACTGTACTTGGAATTTGGGAGTGACTCCAGGACTTAAAGGGTTATCCAAGGATGGGTCGCACAGAATGGGATGGCATACCGTCCCCACACCATTGGAGATTGAGGGCTGATCTGATCGAAAGGTGCAAGCTGATTAAAGGATTCATTAGTTTTATCAGGATTTTTGACATTTGCTCACAGATGAGGCTGTCATTGGCTGGACCAGCGCGGATTGATCCTCTGACGCTGGTTATGGAACATATAACGGTACAGCACAGTACAGGTCCTTCGGCCCTCTATGTCGAGCCAACCTTTCATTCTACCCTAAGATCCGCCAAACTACATACTCTTTCTTGTAGTATCTTCCTTGTGCCTATCCAAGGGTCACTTAAACGTCCCTAATGTCTCTGACTCTACTACCACTGCTGGCAGTACATTCCACACAACCACCATTTTCTGTGTAAAGAACGTATCTCTGACAAATCCCCTAAACCTTCCTTCAATTACCTTAAAATCATGCCCCCTCATAGAACATTACAGTGCAATACAGGCTCTTCTGCCCTCATGATAGACATTTCCACCCTGGGAAAACATCTCTATCTATGCCTCTCAATATTTTGTACTCTGTCAAGTCACCTCTCATCCTTCTACACTCTAATAATAAAAGTCCTAGCTCCCTCAACCTTTCTTCATAAGACATGCCCTCCAGTCCAGGCAGCATCGTGGTAAATCTCTGCACTCTCCCTAAAGCTTCCACATCCTTCCTATAATGAGGCAACCAGAACTGAACGCAATATTCCAAGTATGGTCTAACCAGAGCTCTATAGAGCTGCAACATAACCTCACAGTTCTTAAATTCAATTCCCGCTGTTACTGAAAGCCAATACACCATAAGCCTTCTTAACAACACAATCAACCTGGGTGGCAACTTTGAGGGAATCTATGGACATGGACCCCAAGATCCCTTTGTTCCTCTACACTGCCAAGAATTCCACCTTTAATCCTGTATTCTGCATTCAAATTAGACCTTCCAACATGAATGACTTCACACTTTTCTAGGTTGAACTCCATCTGCCATTTATCAACCGAGCTCTGCATCCTGTCGTCTCATTATAACCTACAACAGCTCTCCATACTATCCACAACTCCACAAACCCCTCACGTCATTAGCAAACTTACTAACTCACCCTTCCACTTGCACATCCAAGTCATTTATAAAAATCACAAAGAGCAGAAGTCCCAAAACCGACCCCTACAGACCACCATTGATCACCGAGCTCCAGGCTGAATACTTTCCATCTACCACCACCCTCTGTCACCGAAATGCTCTCCAACCTAGAGATCTGACACCTGGCATGATTCATTGACAAGCAACAAATCCAATATGGCCTCCCCTCCAGTCGGCTTATCCACATATTGCATCAGGAACACTTCCTGGACATACCTGACAAAGACCGCTACATCCAAACAATTTGAACTAAGTAGGTTCCAATCAATATTAGGGAAGTTAAAGTCACCCTGTTACTTCTGCACCCTTCCCAAATCTGCCTCCTAATCTGCTCCTCATCTCTGTTGCTATTGGGGAGCCTGTGGTTAAGTATCAACCACATCACAATGTGGGGTCTTGAGTCACATGTAGGTCAGACCAGGCAAGGGCAGCAGGTTTCCTTCCCTAAATGACTTTAGTGAACCAGATTACTCCTCAAGAATCAACAATGGTTGTTTGACTTTTTATTGAAGATTTTATTGAATTAAAATTCCATCATCCAGTGTGGCAGGATTTGAATTCAGTCCCGAGAACATGGTCTCTTGATTGATATCCCACAGTAGCACTGCCAGACCACTGTCTCCATCTCCTTTGGTGAGGAGGTACAATGCAGAACTGGAGTTGGGTGGTAAGGGGTTGGTGATGGAAGAGACCCCTTAAGTATTCAGCCAGGATGTTCAGGGGTGATGTCAGACATCACTCACGCATGAGGAGTGAGAATCTGGAACTCCATCACCCACCCCTGGCCCTTGCCAAAACCAAGGTCCGTCAAGCCCAAAGGGTTCATTGTAAAATTCAAACCGGACCATGCTGGATTTGGGTTCACTCAAGAGGGAATTCTCAGTTATTTTACCAAGACTAGAAATCCACATGCACTGACGGGGTAAACAGTAATGAACAGGAGGAAGCAGCTTCTCAGACATTCCAGACAGATGATTTCAGCCAGCGCAGTGGACATGCTTTCTGGCCCCCAGGCAGGAACACTTCCATCATTACCGGAGTACTGACCCACATCAGCAGTCTCCCCCTGACTGGAAGAATGTGGCTGAGTAACTCTCATGTTTGTTAATCTGGAAATGGTGGGGTAGAAGGCAAGATTTGGAAAGTTGGGAGAATTTTGGGGGGTGCTCACCTGCCTGATGTTCACTTGGACAATGTAGTGAGAGCTTTATTCTGCCTGTAATCCCAAACCTGTCCCTGTCTTGGCAATGTTTGATGGGGACAGTGTCGGGCAGCTTTAATTTCAGTTTAAATGAATAGAGAGAGCTTTACTCTGTATTGAAGCCTGTGATGTCGCTGTCCTGGGAGTGTTTATGGGGGACATTGTCGAGACAGCTTTACTTTGTATCTAACCCCATGCTGAGCCTGCCCTGGCAGCATCTGATGGGGACGGTATAGGGGAAGCTGTATTCTGTATCTAATCCTGTACCATCCCTATCCAGGGAGTGTTTTTTGAGGGTCAATGTCGAGGGAGCTTTATGCTGTATCAACCCTGTGCTGTCCTTGTCCTGGGAGTGTTTGATGGGGGACCTTGTCGAGTGAGCTTTACTCTGTATTCAGCCCCATGCTGTCCCTGTCCTGGGAGCATTTGATGGGGGACAGTGTAGAAGGAGCTTTACTCTATGTCTAATCCTGTGCTCTCCTTGCTCTGGGAGTGTTTGATCGGCACAGTCTAGAGGTGGCCTTACTCTGTGTCTAACCCCGTGCTGTCCCTGTGCGGGAGTGTTTGATGGGAACAATGTTTACTACTTCATGTTAAGGAATCCAAAGTTCAGCGGGGAGGCAGTTAGTTCATTCTTCCCCGCTACCACAGCCTTCCAGGTGTCACTGCACACCTGCCCCAGTGCTGAAACTGTTAACATTGTGGTGCAGGTACAACTCAATCCTCGATAATCCAAGGTCCCTGGGGCCTCCGTTCCACTGTCCAGTGATCTTGAAGAACCACACAGAAAAGCACCTTTGTCACACAGATGGATATCACTGCCAATTGTGCAATGAATGGTACAATGGAGATATTGTTCGGGAGGTTTGTTAAGTCATTGTGTTGTGAAGACAGATATACTCCACTCCACCGCCCCCCCCCCAACCACCTCCGTCCTCACTCCCAACCCCTTTCGTATGCCTCGACCTCCTCCCTTTGAGCCTGAATCTGCTGTTGTATGATTTACAAACTTGCGATTAGTAACAGCTTCCAGGGAGTACGCAATTTTGAAATTAGGGGATTCCGCTTTTTTAAAAAAAGGTCTTCCATGTAAGTCACACATGAGAGGGAGTTCTCCTACTCCCAAGATCCGAGGGTCTGTGGAACTCTCCAGCCCAGAGAGAAAGGCTGGGCTGACTGATTATTCTATTAAGAGGGGACATAGAAAGCGATCCATGATTGATGGGGAAATTTAATGGGTACTGAGGGGGGGGGGGGGGGGGGGGGGCGGTGGGAGGTCAGATTGCAATCAGAGCAGCCACCATCTCACTGAATGGTGGAATAGGCTTCAGGGACTGAACGATCAGTTTTGCACCTATTTTGCATATTGTTATATACAGTATGTTAGATCGAAGTAACAGCTAGGGGCTAATCAATGGTATGGTGCAATATGTGATGGGTGCTGTCAGAGTTGAGATATTTCAGCCCCTGATCCCAGGCACAGAATGTTCCCATGCAAATCCCCCTTCCACCCACAAAGCCCACCAGCCCTGGTGGCTCACTGAGGTCTTGCCATATTGGGAGAAGGCCAGAACACACACTCCTTTAACATCTTTTGCCATCTCACAGGGTCCTAAAGGAGCGCACAGCAAGATCCCACTAGCAGGCAAGATGATGAATGGACCAGTAGGTTGAAGTGTCAATACCGGGCACTGGACATTGGGGAAATCTCCTGCTCGACACCCCCCTCACCTTTTCCAATCAGGCTATCAGAGTCATCAATAGCGTCTGAGGGGCAAGTGGCAATTGAGTGTGACACTGGAATGAAGGTGTATTCGACAAAGGAGAATTTTCTCTCTAAGGTAATGTGCTGTCTCTGTCCTGGGAGAATTTGATGGGGAACAGTGCAGAGGCAGCTTTACTCTGTATCTAGCCCCATGCTGTCCTAGTCCTGGGAGTGTTTGATGTGGGGACAGTGTAGGGCGAGTGTACAGTTTACTCTGTATCTAACCCCCTGTCTCTGTTTTGGGAGTGCCTGATAGTGTGGGAGAGTGGGGGGGGGGAGGGGGGGGGGAGGGGACAGTGTGTAGAGTGAGCTTTACACTGCAGTCAACCGTATTCTGTCCCCTTCCTGGGAGTGTTTCATTGGGACAGTCTGAAATGACTCCACAGAGGTTGGTAGCCCATCACCAGATCACCCCTTATTTACATGTGGAGAGCCCCTGACATTCGTCCAGCTCCCTCAGACCAGCTCACAGGGTGAATAGAACTTATGACACTCCTGTTTCTATCTGTCAGCCAGGGCTCCCTGATTGGATCAGATTAACAGCCCCAGCTAGGGAACCCATATTCTACGAGGTCCACCTAGCTGACCTCGTTACAATCACTACACACTATAGAAGGAACTTTACTCTCATCTAGATACGAACATATGAATTCAGAATAGGACGAGGCCACTTAGCCCCTCGAGTCTGCTCTCCTGTTCTAAAAGGTCTTGGCTGATCTGATTACTCCACATTCCTGCCTATTCCGATTAACCTTTCACCTTACCTTGGCTATCATGAATCTATCCCCCTCTGCCTTAAGAAAGCCCAAAGACTCTGGTTCTACGGCCTTTTCAGAAGCGTGTTCGAAGACTCGCAACATATTTGAGAAACAATTCTCCCCATTCTCGGCTTTGAAAAGGACCTGAGGGGCAACATTTTTACACAGAAGATGGTGTGTGTATGGAACGAGTTGCCAGAGGAAGTGGTGGAGACTGGGACAAATACAGCATTTAAAAGGCATCTGAATGAATACATGAATCAGAAGGGTTCAGAGGGATATGGGTCAAATGCTGGGAAATGGGACTAGATTAATTTAGGGGATCTGTTTGGCACGGACAGGTTGGACCAAAGGGTCTGTTTCCATGCTGTACAGCTTTAGGACTCTAGGTGGGAGACCCTTATTTTTAAACTGTGACATTCCCCACCTTGTTCTAGATCCTCTCACAGAGGAAAATATCCTCTCCACATTGCCACCCTGTCCCTTCCAGTCCATCCCTGTCAAGACCCCTCAGGATTTTATATATTTCAATCAAGTCTCCTCTGACCCTTCTAAACTCCAAACCCAATCTGCCTAATATTTCTTAAAAGACAACCTATCCCATTCCGGGGATTAGTCTGGGTAATGTTCCTTCGATCTGTTTTATCTGCTCAGTCATATCCTTCCATAAACAAGATAACCAACACAGCACTCAAATGTAACCTCACCTGTGCCTTATATCACTGAAACATAATCTCAGTGATAAAATCAGCTCACTTTGTAATAAAATCCCACTAGCTTTCCTGATTACTTGCTGTGTTTGCACACTAACCTTCTGTGACTCATGCACCAGGACACGTAGATGCCTCTGCATCTCAGAGCTCTGCAACCTCTTCCCATTTAGATATTTTTCAGGTTTCCTGCCAAAATGGACAATTATGTTGCGGCTGTACAGGACATTGGTTAGGCCACTGTTGGAATATTGCGTGCAATTCTGGTCTCCTTCCTATCTGAAAGATGTTGTGAAACTTGAAATGGTTCAGAAAAGATTGACAAGGATGTTGCCAGGGTTGGAAGATATGAGCTACAGGGAGAGGCTAAACAGGCTGGGGCTGTTTTCCCTGGAGCGTCGGAGGCTGAAAGGTGACCTTATAGAGGTTTACAAAATTATGAGGGGCATAGATAGGGTAAATAGGCAAAGTCTTTTCCCTGGGGTCGAGGAGTCCAGAACTAGAGGGCATAGGTGTAGGGTGAGAGGGGAAAGATATAAAAGAGATCTAAGGGGCAACCTTTTCACACACAGGGTGGTACGGGTATGGAATGAGCTGCCAGAGGAAGTGGTGGAGGCTGGTAAAATTGCAACATTTAAGAGGCATCTGGATGGGTATATGAATAGGAAGGGTTTGGAGGGATATAGGCCGGGTGCTGGCAGGTGGGACTAGATTGGGTTGGGATATCTGGTCGGCATGGACAAGTTGGACCGAAGGGTCTGTTTCCATGCTGTACATCTCTATGACTCTAATTGCACCCTTTCCTAAGTCCCAGATCTTTGCCCCCTCACTCGGTCTATCCCTATCCCTTTGCAGCCTCCTAACGTCCTCTTCATAACTCACTTCCAGAGTTCTCTTTGAATCAGCAGGAACTTTGGTGACAACGTTAGAACCCTTTTACCCAAAACATTTCTATAAATTGTAAAGAGATGAGGTCCCAGCACTGAGCCCTGTGGGACACCACACGAGACATCCTGCCCATTTATTGCTACTCTCTGCGTCCTGTTACCAACCTTCTACCGTGTCAGTCTATGACTCCCTACACCATGAGCTTATCTTTCACACAATAGCCTTTGATGTGGCATCTTATCACATTTTCTGGAACAATATATCCACTGGTTCTGCCTTATCTATAGCACAAATAGAGGGGAATGACGGGAGGTGGTGTGAGAACAGGAATGGGGAAAGTGTGAGAGAAGGGGGATGGGGAGGGTGTGAGAGGAGGGGGATGGGGAGGGTGTGAGAGGAGGGGGATGGGGAGGGTGTGAGAGAAGGGGGAGGGGAGGGTGTGAGAAGAGGGATGGGGAGAGTGTGAGAGAAGGGGGAGGGGAGGGTGTGAGAGAAGGGGGAGGGGAGGGTGTGAGAGGAGGGGGATGGGGAGGGTGTGAGAGGAGGGGGATGGGGAGGGTGTGAGAAGAGGGATGGGGAGAGTGTGAGAGGAGGGAGAGGGAAAGATGTTAAAGGAGTGGGAGGGGACGATGTGTGTCCCAAAGCCCATCGAGTGGACACAGAAACCCAGTTGAGATACTCCATTTTTCAGATGTTTGCCCTTCACTTAACCTATCTATATCCTCCTGTCACTCCTTTACATCGTCTTCACAATCCAGTTCCTACATTGTACAGTTTTAATATGTTGATTTATTGTTGTCACCTAAACCAAGGTACAGTGGAAAGTGTTGTTTTATGTGCTACATAGGCTGATCGAAGTGCATCAGGGTAGCAGAACAGTGTAGAACACAGTGTTACAGCTGCAGATAAGGTACAGAGAGATCAGAATTAACATTTGAGAAGTCAGTTCACAAGTCAGATAACTTTGGGGAAGAAGCTGTTCATGAATCTGTTTGTCCATGTCTTTTATGTCTTCTGCCCAACAGAAGAGGGTGGGAGAGAATATGACTGGGTGGGTCCTTTGATTAGGTCAGTTGCTTTCCCGAGGCACTGGGAACATAGATGGAGTCAGTGAATGGAAGGCTGCTTTGCGTGATTGACTGGGCTATGTTCATGACTTTCTGTAGTTTCCTGTGGTCTTGGGAACAGAAGTGATGCATCCAGACAGGATGCTTTCTAAGGTGCATTTATAAAAATTGGTAAGAGTCTTTATGAACATACTGAATTTCCTTAGTCGCACGGTGGGTGGCATGGTGGCTCTGCTGCCTCACAGCGCCAGGGACCCGGGTTCAATTCCCATCTCGGGCAAGTGTCTGTGTAGAGTTTGCAGATTCTCCCTGTGTCTGTGTGGGTTCTGGTTTCCTCCCACAGTACAAAGATGTGCAGGTTAGGTGAATTAGCCATGCTAAAATTGCCCATAGTGTTAGGTGCATCATTCAGGGGTGAATGTAGGGGAATGGTTCTGGGTGGGTTGCTCTTCAGAGGGTTGGTGTGGCCTGTTTCCACACTGTAAGGAATCTAAAAAAAAAACCTCCTGAGGAAGTAGAGATGCTGTGTTTTCTTGACCATCACTTCAATATGGGTGGACCAGGACACATTTTTGGTGATTATCACTCTGGGAACTTGACACTGTCAACCATCTCCACCTCAGGACCACTGATGCTGACAGGAACGTGCCCTCCACTCCGCCCCCTGAAGTCAATGACCATTTTGCTGATGCTGATGGAGAGATTGTTGTCGTTACACCATACCGCTAACCACTCCATCTCTTTCCTGTACTCTGTCTCATTGTTGTGTTGACACAGCCAATGAAAGGAACTAATCTCATTTGCCTGTGTCTGGCCCTTATCCTTATAGATCTTTCCTACCAATGTACCTGGGAGAAATGAGGACTGCAGAAGCTGAAGATCAGAGTTGAGAGTGTGGTGCTGGAAAAGCCCAGGTCAAGCAGCATCCAAGGAGCAGGAAAATTGACATTTCAGGCAATAAGCCCTTCAATAGGAATGAGGCTCATGGGCTGGGGGTGCTGGGAAATAAATGAGAGAGGGGTGTGGGGTTGGGGGGAAAGATAGCTCAGAATGCGACAGGTTGATGAAGGTGGAGAAGAAGGTGATAGGTCAGAGAAGAGGGTGGAGTGGATAGATGGGAAAGGTGATGGACAGGTCAGGAGGGCGGTGTCAAATTGGAGGTTTGGGATTGGGATAATGTCAGTAGGGCGGTAACATTATCCCAGTCCCAAGCCTCAACTCTGCTATTCACCTTATTTATGCCCCTCAAGTTTTTATAAATCTAATAAAGTCACCCCTCAGCCTCCTATATTCCAGGGGAAAAAAAGACCCAGCCTATCAGTCTCTTCTTATGACTCAAACCTTCCAGTCTCGGTAACATCCCTGTAAATTGTTTTTGTGCCCTTTCCAGTTTAATAGCATCCTTCCCTTTAGCAGGACAATCAGAATTGTACACAACACACCAAATGTGGTCTTACCAATGTCTTGTACAGCTGTAACATGACATGCCAACTCCTGTACTCAATGTTCTGGTCTATGAAGGCAAGTGTGCCAAACGCCTTCTTCACTACCCTGTCTACCTGTGTTGCCACTTTCAGTGAACTGTATACTTGCACCCTAGGTCTCTGTTTGATAATATTCCCCAGAGCCATACCATTAACTGTGCAAGTCCTGCCTTGGTTTGTTTTACCAAAATGCAACACCACTATCCCTTTTGGAACATGTGAGACAAACCAGGTAGGTGTCTGGGAATAGGTCAGCCAGTCAAGGCCTGGGAGTGAGAATGAAAGGAGAGCTTAACTGACTAAGTTCCTCGTCAATGACTCACACTCATGTCACAGTGACAAACAACATCACAAAGGCAGGGCAGGAAGAGACTTTTGCAATGACCTAGCCCTCCCTGTCTCAGTTCTGAGATGTGAAGGAGCCGGTGTTAAACGAGGGGGTGGACAAAGTTAGGAATCACCTGGTGTTGTGTGATTTTTAACTCAGTTCTGAGACACATCTGTGTCAGTCTGTGTCTGGTACTGCCATAGACACAGACCATATTGGGAAACCCTTCCTGTCCTCCTTTGTTCTTCAGAAGTTTTTAAAACGAAGAGGGGCATGGATAGGGTGAAAATTCAAGGTCTTTTACACAGGCTGAGGGGGTAAAAAAAAAAAACGAGAGGGCATACGCTTAAAGTGAAAAGGGAAACATTTAAAAGGGACCTAAGGGACAACAATTTCAAGCAGAGGTGGTAGTGAACTTATGGAATGAACCATCAGAGGAAGTGTTAGGGGCTGGTACAATGACAACATTTAAAAGGCAGCTGGATGGGTATATTAGTAGGAAAGGTTTAGACTGATATGGGCCAAATGCGGGCAAAATAACTAGGTTAATTTAGAATATCTGATTGGTATGGACCAAAAGGTCTATTTCTGTGCTGTAAATATCTATGACTCTATGAGATGTGAGCATCACTGGCTGGGCTGACATTTAGTTCACATCCCTAACTGCCCCCTTGAGCAGTTGTAGTACGTGTAAAGCAAGGGCATCCTAGTCACCATTAAGGGAGGGAGATCCAGGAATTTGACCCGGCGACAGTGAAGGAATGGCCTGTATGGTTTCAGTGCGTTTGTGCTGCTCATGGGAGAACGTGCAGACGGTGGTGTCCCCCAGAGTCCATTGCCCTCATGGCTACTAAGCATTTTCTATTTAATCAAATGCTTGCAGCTGAATCCAGGAAGGAAGGGTTTGCACTGGCCTGGCACCTTTCACCAGCTCCTGGTTCAGAAGTGCAGTCACTGTTGAGAAGTAGACAAGACAGCAATTCCTACAAGCTGCAATGCTTTAAGTGATCTGGATTATTCGCATGGGTTTGAGGGAATAAATATGGAGTATTATCCCTCACACACTGCTTCCACACTGACCCTGTATATCCCCCAAGGCTTCCCCCTCCTTCTGACAGTGGCAGAGGAGGGAGAATGCGGGGAAGGGTTAGAGATTTAACTATTCTCATCATGGCTCTGCTACTGTTTAGAGAGAAGAGTTAAAAGGTCAGGCAGAGGTAGCAAATTACACACTCCAAATTTCTACCTCACCCAGCATCGAAAGCAATTGGCCAATTAATCCAATTCTGTGCAGGAGTAAATCACCGCAGATGTTGGAATCTGTACTGAAAACAAAAAAATGCTGGAGATCACAGCAGGTCAGGCAGCATCCATGGAGAGAAAGCGGGCTAACGTTTTGAGTCGAGGTAACTCTTTGTCAGAAAGTCAGCTAAACTCGAAATATTAGCTTTCTTTCTCTACATGGATGCTGACTGACCCACCGTGATCTCCAGCATTATTAGTTTTCAGCCCTATTCAGTGCTGAGGGAGTGGGCATTGTCGGAGGGTCAGTGCTATGGGAGTGGGCACTGTCGAAGGGTCAGTGCTGAGGGAGTGTTGCATTATCGGAGGGTCAGTGCTATGGGAGTGGGCACTGTCGAAGGGTCAGTGCTGAGGGACTGTTGCATTATCGGAGGGTCAGTGCTGAGGGAGTGGGCACTGTCGAAGGGTCAGTGCTGAGGGAGTGTTGCATTGTCACAGGCCCCATCATTTGATCAGACTTCAAACCGAACCCAGGCATGCCTCCTCCACAACACACACCCACCAAGAAATAATTTAAAGGAAACAACTGTGTATATGAATAGGAAGGGTCTGGAGGGATATGGGGTGGGTGCTGGCAGGTGGGATTAGAGTGGGTTGGGATATCTGGTCGGTATGGACAGGTTGGACCAAAGGATCTGTTTCCATGCTGTACATCTCCACTAGTTGCTAACCAGCCTCAGTTAAACAGACAGAAGGGTTTTGTGATCAGTGGGGTTTTGCTGCCCCCTGCCAACAGGATAATGTCACAACAGTTTGATAACAGCTCATTTTGCACTTGGCACATATGTATCTGGCAAAACTCTGCCTTTGAAATTTAGTTTAATTTTAACTTTTAATATCTTTAAGCACATTACATTCGTGAAATGTTTACTCACCCACCTGTGGGTAAAAAAAGAGGGATGTTCATTCCTGACTCCTCAAACACTGACAAAAACACTGCAGCTGCCTGGCTTGCTGTGTTCTTCCAGCCTCCTGTCCATTTCCTCAGATACTGAAGAAGTTCACGTTCAACTGCCGAAGATCTGGACAATAACCAGCCTTGGGCTGACAAGCAGCGAGTAACATTCGCTTTACACAAATGCCAGGCAATGACCATTGTGACGATGCTGTTCCTGTAACAACGTTGTGTAGTCCTTGGTTTTTTTTCCCCGAAGTTTTACACGAAGCAGAGTTGTCGAAACGTCTGGCTTGATCTACCTGTAGAAGCTTTTAAGTTTAAAAAAATGCGTACAATGAAAGGGGAGTGGCCAGTTCTCCCAGCTCAGCTTTTCTCTGGTCTGGTTTGGTTTGGGTTTTTAGTATCTGGCTGTTCTGAGCAAGCAGTCAGTCAGTTTGTTGAGGCTGCTGGTCAATAACAGCTACATGGAAGGTGTTCCACGCTGAATCTCTCTGATATCTCTCCTGTCAGACCTTGTGCTTGATTTTACATTTTTGCCAAGGGGTGTTTATGGGGATTGTTGCAGGAATTTGGAAAGCATCATTAAGTTGGGCTTTTGGATAGATTAAGCTATTCTATATTCTGTCCTCTTTTGTTTCTATTTCATTCGGTAATCTTGCAAATAAATTCTGTTTTGCTTAAAACTAAGGGGTTGTGCCAGCTGCCATCACGACTGGAATATTCACTTTACACCTGATTAAAACAACTGGAAAAGTTAGGGTTTGGGCTACTTCGTTGAAATGTTTTGAGGGGCCTGGTCCGTAACGCTATCACCAGTAAGAGACAATCTAACCACCACCCCGTGACATTCAAAGGTGTTACCATCAATGAATTCCCCACTATCAATATCCTGGGGTTATCATTGACCAGAAACTCAACTGAACTTGTCACAGACACACTGCGGCAGGACTGTGATGGAATATTCCCCATTGGTCTAGAAGGGTGCAGCTCAAAACAACACTCAAGAAATTCGACTCCATCCAGGACAAAGCAGCCCACTTGATTAGCACCATATGCACAAACATCCACTCTCTCCACCACTGACGTGCAGTAGCAGCAGTGTGTACCATCTACACGATGTACTGAAGAAATTCATCAAAGATCCTTAAACTTCCAACCATAAGGACAAAGGCTGGATACATGGGAAACGACTTCCCCAGCACATTCCCCACCAAGGCGCTCACCATCCTGACTTGGAAATATATTGCCATTCCTTCACTGTTGCTGGGTCAAAATCCTGGAATTCCCTCCATAATGGGCATTATGGACTTACCTGCATGTGGACTGCATAATTCGAGGCAGCAGCATGCCACCACCATCTCAAAGGCGTCGAGGGACAAGCAATAAAATGCTGGACAGACAGCAGTCTCGAAGTCTGACAAGTGAATATAAAAAATATCCATTTCCAGAATTTTCTCAGAAAGGTGGCATCTCTGATAAGCACGGCACACCTGCAATGACAAATTACAACATCTCACATCATTTATTGTCCCCATTTCGCATGAACCAATCTCTTTGACAATTGGCTTACCTGTGATTGCATTACTGGGACACCAGAAATCTCAAATGAAAATGTGGGATGCTCTCGACTGGACCTGCAGAGAGACAAACAGAGCTACCACCACAGTTCCATAATTTTTTATCAGGACTGGTAATGTCCCAATAAGACATGTTTAGAATGCTACCAATGCTGTTTTTCACTTTTCCCCTTCTCTTATCTCATTCATCAACCGCCTCCTGATGCCTGGGGAGTACGGTGATGTAGTGGGTACGGTGATGTCACTGGGTTAGCAACCCTAACACTAACCCTAACCCCACCGTCCCGTGGCTGAACATTTCAACTCCCCCTCCCACTCTGCTGAGGACATGCAGGTCCTGAGCCTCCTCCACCGCCACTCCCTCACCACCCGACGCCTGGAGGAAGAACGTCTCATCTTCCGCCTCGGAACACTTCAACCCCAGGGCATCAATGTGGACTTCACCAGTTTCCTCATTCCTCCTCCCCCCACCTTACCCCAGTTCTAACCTGCCAGCTCAGCACTGTCCTCATGACCTGTCCTACCTGCCAATCTTCATTCCCACCTATCTGCTCCACCCTCCTCTCTGACCTATCACCTTTATCCCCACCTCCATCTACCTATTGCACTTTAAGCTAGCTTCTCCCCAGCCCCACCCCCCTCCCATTTATCTCTCTACTCCAGAGGCTCCCAGCCTCATTCCTGATGAAGGGCTTTTGCCCAAAATGTCAATTTTGCTGCCCCTCGGATGCTGCCTGAGCTGCTGAGCTTTTCCAGCACCACTCTAATCTTGAGTCCAGAAGCCCAGACTAATTCTCTGGGACAAAATCTTGCCCTGCCAGATAGTGAGGGATTAAATGCAATCGAGCACAATCTGGGATTAAACACTTTCACTGCAAACCCCAACCTTAACTTTCAGTTCCAGATTTTACTGAAAGCAGTGAAAATACTTGTCAGTTTTTATAAAATTCCACCTGGTTCATCAGTATCCCTTAAAGGTGAAGAGAAACTGTTGTTTGTGTTGGGGCTGGGGGAGATGACAGAGGTAGGGAGGGGATGTATGGGCTGGAGGAAGTGACAGAGACAGGGAGGGGGTGTAGGAGCTGGAGGAGGTGACAGAGAGGGGATGGGGTGTAAGGGCTAGAGGAGGGGAGAGAGATAGGGAGGGGGTAGGGGATGGAGGAGGTGACAGAGATAGGGAGGGGAGTAGGGGGCTAGAGGAGGGCACAGAGATAGGGAGGGGGTGTAGGGGCTGGAGAAGGTGTCAGAGATAGGGAGAGGGTGTGGGGGCTGGAAGAGGTGACAGAGATAGGGAGGGGGTGTAGGGGGCTGGAGGAGGTGACAGAGATAGGGAGGTGGTGTAGGGGCTGGAGGTGGTGACATGGATAGGGAGGGGGTGTAGGGGGCTAGAGGAGGGGACAGGGATAGGGAGGAGGTGTAGGGGCTGCAGGAGGTGACAGAGATAGGGAGGTGTGTGTAGAGGCTGGAGGTGGTGACAGGGATAGGGATGGGGTGTAGGGGGCTGGAGGAGGGGACAGAGATAGGGAGGAGGTGTAGGGGGCTGGCGGAGGGGACAGGGATAGGGAGGAGGTGTAGGGGGCTGGAGGAGGGGACAGAGATAGGGAGAGGGTGGGGGGGGGGCTGGAGGAGGGGACAGAGATAGGGAGAGGGTGGGGGGGGGGGCTGCAGGAGGTGACAGAGACAGGGAGGGGGTGTAGGGGGCTGGCGGAGGTGACAGAGTTAGGGAGGTGTGTGTAGAGGCGGGGGGATGCAGAGGCGGGGGTTGTAGGGGCAGGAGGAGGTGACAGAGACAGGGAGGGGAGAGTACTGGAACCAGTTGCTCAGGGAATGAGGTTAGGAGAGGATGCACAGAAGGGAACCGTTTGGCCCATTCTGTCCAGGCTATTCCCTTCCCACAACCCTCTTCCCCCTTCCAGTTTCCTTCAGAAAGCCTCATTTGAGCCCCGCCTCGGCCGCCCTCTCAGGGACTGCTAGCTGCGATGGAGCCATTTCTCCTTGACCTTCTTCCTTCACCTTGGCCTTTCGTGTCCTCTTCTGTTCTGGAACCTTCTGCCAATGGGACTCACTTCGGGACCAACCCCTTTGTCCAAGTTTTTTAAACAACTTTAACAAGTCTCTCGTCCAATGGTGCACCCTCCATCAGCACTTTCCCCCCCCCCTCCATTGGAGCCCATTTTGTTTCAGTTTTACAACATGTCCCCCCCCCCCCCTTGTTGTTGTTGTTGTTGTTGTTGTTGTTGTTGTTGGCTTCGTCTTCTTCGAGCACACGCGCTCTAATGGGAGGGAAACCGCGTCGAGCTGATTGGCTGCCCGGATGAAGTCCTCCTATTGGTCAATGGTGGATGGCCGTGACGCAAGCTGATTGGTCAAACCCTGGCGCTCAGCGGCGCGTTCCGCTGGATCGGCTTAGTCGCCGCGTTATGATTGGCGAGTCCCGGTTGCCAGGGCGGCCCTGCTATTGGCCGGCAGCAAGGGCCGCGTTATGATTGGCGGGACCGGTTTGCTAGGCTTGCCCTGCTATTGGTCAGTAGGAAGGGCCGCGTTATGATTGGTGGGTCCCGGTAACCCGGACGCCCTATGGTTGGTCAGAATACGCGCCACATTATGATTGGTGAGTCGCTGGAGCCAGGGACGTTCTATTATTGGTCAGAGGAAGCTACACGTCATAATGAAGCTTGAGCGGAACAGTGCTCCGATTGGTTCATACCGAGGTCGCTGTTAGGTGAAGCTCCGCCCCCTCCGCTGTGATTGGGCGGTCGGTCGGCAGCGGCGAAGGGGAGTGAGAGGTCAAGATGGCGCCCTTGCGGACAGTGAAGGTAAACGAGAAGGAGATGGATTAGGTGGGAGTGAGGGAAACACAATATTGACATCAATAATGCTTCAGCACTCCGGGTCTGCGAGAAGAGGAGAAGGATTGCCGCCGAAAGTGAAAGAAAAGTCGTCTCAAGGTGGTGGGTGTGCTAAACCTGGTCCCGAGGTCAAGGGTCAAAGGTCACAGGATGTCAACACAGGTCATTCTGTTGTGTCCAGGAGGTGAATTTTTCAACATCTAAATCTCCCAGAGACTCAAGGAAGGGGTTGAATGGCTTCCTGTTTCTGTGTTACAGACACCAAGAAGAGGGTGAATGGCCTCCTCCTGTTCCTGTGTAACAGGTGTGAGGCGGGGGCTGAATGGCCTCCTCTTGTTCCTGTGGGACAGGTGTGAGGCGGGGGCTGAATGGCCTCCTCTTGTTCCTGTGGGACAGGCGTGAGGCGGGGGCTGAATGGCCTCCTCTTGTTCCTGTGGGACAGGCGTGAGGCGGGGGCTGAATGGCCTCCTCTTGTTCCTGTGGGACAGGCGTGAGGCGGGGGCTGAATGGCCTCCTCTTGTTCCTGTGGGACAGGCGTGAGGCGGGGGCTGAATGGCCTCCTCTTGTTCCTGTGGGACAGGCGTGAGGCGGGGGCTGAATGGCCTCCTCTTGTTCCTGTGGGACAGGCGTGAGGCGGGGGCTGAATGGCCTCCTCTTGTTCCTGTGGGACAGGCGTGAGGCGGGGGCTGAATGGCCTCCTCTTGTTCCTGTGGGACAGGCGTGAGGCGGGGGCTGAATGGCCTCCTCTTGTTCCTGTGGGACAGGCGTGAGGCGGGGGCTGAATGGCCTCCTCTTGTTCCTGTGGGACAGGCGTGAGGCGGGGGCTGAATGGCCTCCTCTTGTTCCTGTGGGACAGGCGTGAGGCGGGGGCTGAATGGCCTCCTCTTGTTCCTGTGGGACAGGCGTGAGGCGGGGGCTGAATGGCCTCCTCTTGTTCCTGTGGGACAGGCGTGAGGCGGGGGCTGAATGGCCTCCTCTTGTTCCTGTGGGACAGGCGTGAGGCGGGGGCTGAATGGCCTCCTCTTGTTCCTGTGGGACAGGCGTGAGGCGGGGGCTGAATGGCCTCCTCTTGTTCCTGTGGGACAGGCGTGAGGCGGGGGCTGAATGGCCTCCTCTTGTTCCTGTGGGACAGGCGTGAGGCGGGGGCTGAATGGCCTCCTCTTGTTCCTGTGGGACAGGCGTGAGGCGGGGGCTGAATGGCCTCCTCTTGTTCCTGTGGGACAGGCGTGAGGCGGGGGCTGAATGGCCTCCTCTTGTTCCTGTGGGACAGGCGTGAGGCGGGGGCTGAATGGCCTCCTCTTGTTCCTGTGGGACAGGCGTGAGGCGGGGGCTGAATGGCCTCCTCTTGTTCCTGTGGGACAGGCGTGAGGCGGGGGCTGAATGGCCTCCTCTTGTTCCTGTGGGACAGGCGTGAGGCGGGGGCTGAATGGCCTCCTCTTGTTCCTGTGGGACAGGCGTGAGGCGGGGGCTGAATGGCCTCCTCTTGTTCCTGTGGAACAGGCGTGAGGCGGGGGCTGAATGGCCTCCTCTTGTTCCTGTGGAACAGGCGTGAGGCGGGGGCTGAATGGCCTCCTCTTGTTCCTGTGGAACAGGCGTGAGGCGGGGGCTGAATGGCCTCCTCTTGTTCCTGTGGAACAGGCGTGAGGCGGGGGCTGAATGGCCTCCTCTTGTTCCTGTGGAACAGGCGTGAGGCGGGGGCTGAATGGCCTCCTCTTGTTCCTGTGGAACAGGTGTGAGGCGGGGGCTGAATGGCCTCCTCTTGTTCCTGTGGAACAGGTGTGAGGCGGGGGCTGAATGGCCTCCTCTTGTTCCTGTGGAACAGGTGTGAGGCGGGGGCTGAATGGCCTCCTCTTGTTCCTGTGGAACAGTTGTGAGGCGGGGGCTGAATGGCCTCCTTCTGTTCCTGTGTAACAGGCGTGAGGCTGAATGGCCTCCTCCTGTTCCTGTGTAAGAGGTGTGAAGCGGGGGCTAGATTAGAGTGATGCTGGAAAAGCACAGCAGTTCAGGCAGCATCCGAGGTGCAGGAAAATCGATGTTTTGGGCAAAAGCCCTTCATCAGGAATAATGACCTCCTCCTGTTCCTGTATAACAGGCGTGAGGCGGGGGGCTGAATGGCTTCCTCCTGTTCCTGTATAACAGGCGTGAGGCGGGGGGCTGAATGGCTTCCTCCTGTTCCTGTATAACAGGCGTGAGGCGGGGGGCTGAATGGCTTCCTCCTGTTCCTGTATAACAGGCGTGAGGCGGGGGGCTGAATGGCTTCCTCCTGTTCCTGTATAACAGGCGTGAGGCGGGGGGCTGAATGGCTTCCTCCTGTTCCTTTGTAACAGGCGTGAGGTGAGGGCTGAATGGCTTCCTCCTGTTCCTGTGTAACAGGCGTGAGGTGGGGCTGTATGGCCTCCTCCTGTTCCTGTGTAACAGGCGTGAGGTGAGGGCTGAATGGCTTCCTCCTGTTCCTGTGTAACAGGCGTGAGGTGGGGCTGTATGGCCTCCTCCTGTTCCTGTGTAACAGGCGTGAGGTGAGGGCTGTATGGCCTCCTCCTGTTCCTGTGTAACAGGCGTGAGGTGAGGGCTGTATGGCCTCCTCCTGTTCCTGTGTAACAGGCGTGAGGCCATCGCTGCACATCTGTCACTTTTGGATGTTCAGCAGCCCTCAGCCTCTATTGGAATGAGAAAAAAGAAGAGTTAAGGTTTTCCTGTGTGTCCCCGGGTGGATATTCATCCTCAGCCGACATCCAGAATACAGTCGAGATGATTTGGTTGCTGTGATGTTGTTATTGTGTGATGATACTACGTATGTTTCAGCTATTGTCTTTCTGATAACAATGCTAAAGGCCAAAATAATTACTACTTTGGCTGTGACAAGCTTTGGAATAGAGCCTCGGGCTACTGGGAAGGGATTCAAACCTACAATCTTCTGTATGGGTGGTAGGAGTGAGACCCCAATGTCTGAGTAGAGGCACAGTAAGTATCGAAAGCTGTCGCTTAAAGTTGTGTTTCCACTGATCTTATTGGGTATTTTTGCCTTGTTCCACCCCCACAGGGTTTGGTCGGATTGGTGACAGGAGGGGCTTCTGGACTCGGCCGAGCAACTGTTGAGAGGCTGGTGCAGCAAGGAATGAGAGCCGTGATTGTGGACTTACCGACATCGGAAGGAGCCAGTGTAGCCCAGGCACTGGGCGAGAATTGTGCTTTTGCACCAACCGATGTAAGGACAGCAAGCACCCCCACCCCCTCCGGCTGATGGGGATTGACTCCATAAGAATGTTGGGAGGGTATTGTTATGAGTGTGATAGATGTGCACTCCGTGAGTAGAGTGTTCCATTAACACTGACCCCCTTCCTGACAGTGCGGCGCTCCCTCAGCACTGACCACCCCCGACGGTGCAGCGCTTCCTTGGCACTGACCCTCTGAGTTTGTTGTACAGACCCCTCGGGTCCCTTTTAAAACTTTGCCCTCCCACCTTTATCCGAAATCCGTAAAGCTCCGAAATTCGAAGGTTTATTGGTGAAATTTTTTTTCTCATTAACTAAGTTGTTTGGCGTGCAAACAGTTAACTCAACTCCACACCCACTCGATGTGTGTCACTCAGATGTGTGGGGGTGTGGCTCAGCACTGGCAGGCCTCAATTCTGTTTCAGGGCCCATTTTACTCTGTGCGTCCGCTGTTTTGGTAAGATTGTTTAAAATTTCACCATCAAACTGTCACTTGTTCTGAAATTAGAAAATTTCTGAATTTCAAAAGCCAGCTGGCGGCACGGTGGCACAGTGGTTAGCACTGCTGCCTCACAGCGCCAGAGACCCGGGTTCAATTCCCGCCTCAGGCGACTGACTGTGTGGAGTTTGCACGTTCTCCCCGTGTCTGCGTGGGTTTCCTCCGGGTGCTCCGGTTTCCTCCCACAATCCAAAGATGTGCAGGGTCAGGTGAATTGGCCGTACTAAATTGCCCGTAGTGTTAGATAAGGGGTAAATGTAGGGGTATGGGTGGGTTTCGCTTCGGCGGGTCGGTGTGGACTTGTTGGGCCGAAGGGCCTGTTTCCACACTGTAATCTAATCTAATCTACTCTGGTCCCGAGCATTTCGGGTAAAGGATTGTGCACTTGTACTCTCTGTTGTGTTGTCAGGGATTTGTGTAACTTGCTCCCCAGCACAGTCAGCAATATAGCTGGGCCAGTCAAGTGGTTAAAGGGCCCGAACGCTATGCTGGCTGGAGAAAGTCAATGCCTCACCCTGGTTTACATTGCCTTCCTCTCAGGTCACATCAGAGGCAGACGTCAAAAGTGCCGTGGCCCTAGCGAAGGAGAAATTTGGTCGCCTGGACATCGCAGTGAACTGCGCAGGCATTGCAGTGGCAGTGAAAACCTACAACTTCAAGAAGGACATTCCTCACAGTCTCGAGGACTTCCAGAGAGTGATCAATGTAAGCAGGGAATGATCAGAGGAGGAGTTAATATGTGGGGAATTCAAAGGGTGTGGGGAGCTGGGGGAGACGTTGGTTGGAATAGTCACAGATTTGTACAGCACAGAAACAGACCCTTTGGCCTGACTCGTCCATGCCAACCGGATATCCTAAATTAATCTAGTCCCATTTGCCAGCACTTGGCCCTACATCCCTGTAAACCCTTCCTGCTCTTATACCCACCCAGATGCCTTTTAAATGTTGTCATTGTACCAGCTTCCATCACTTCCTCTGGCAGCTCATTCCATACATGAACCATCCTCTGCGTGAAAAAGTTGCCCCTCAGATCCCTTTTAAAACTTTGCCCTGCCACCTTAAACCTATGTCCTCTAGTGTTGGACTGCCCCATCCCAGAGAAAATATCTTGTCTATTTACCCTGTCCTCATGATTTTATAAACCTCCTATAAGGTCACTCCTCAGTCTCCGATGCTTCAGAGAAAACAGCCCCAGCTTATTCAACCTCTCCCTATAGCTCAAAACCTCCACCCCTCGCAATGTCCTCGTAAATCTTTTCTGAACCTTTTCAAGTTTTACAACATCCTCCCTATAGGAGGGAGATCAGAATTGAATGCAGTATTCCAATAGTGGCCTAAGCAATGTCCTGTACAGTTCAACATGACTCTCAACTCCTACACTCAATTACTGTTCAATAAAGGAAAGTGTACCAAATGCGGCCTTCACTATCCTATCTACCTGCGACTCCTTTTTCAGGGAACTATGAACCTGCACTTCAAGGTCTCTTTTGTTCAGCAACACTGCCCAGCGCCTTACTATTAAGTAAATAAGTCTTGCCCTGATTTGCCTTTCCAAAATGCAGCACCTCACATTTTTCTGAATTAAACTCCATCTGCCACTCCTTGGCCCATCTGGTCAAGGTCCTATTGAACTCTGAGGTAACCTTCCGTACTGTCCATTACCTCCAGTTTTGGTGTTGTCCGAACTTACTAACCTTACCTCCTATGTTCTGATCCAAATCATTTACATAAAAGTTCAATCATTCGTGGACTCAGCACCAATCCTTGTGTCACACCACTGATCTCAGGCCTCCAAGCTGAAAAACAACCCTCCACCACCACCCTGTCTTCTACCTTTGAGCCAGTTGTGTATCCAAATGGCTAGTTCTCCCTGTATCCCATGTGGTCTAACCTTGCTAACCAGTCTCCCATGAGGACTTCTGTCAAATGCCTCACTGAAGTGCATATAGATCACGTCCACCACTCAGCTCTCATCAATCCTCTTTGTTACTTCTTATTAAAGGATGTGGGACGTGAAGAGAAGGGATTGAGATCATGCTGGGTGGGATGTGGGGAATGAAGAGGGAGACGTGAGATTACGCTGGGTGAGATATGAAAAAGTGTGGAGAGTGAGAGGGGAGAGTGAGGTTACGCTGGGTGGGATATTGAAGAGTGAGGGGGGAGAGTGAGGTTACGCTGGGTGGGATATTGAAGGGTGAGGGGGGAGAGTGCGGTTACGCTGGGTGGGATATTGAAGGGTGAGGGGGGAGAGTGAGGTTATGCTGGGTGGGATATTGAAGGGTGAGGGGAGTGAGGGGTGAAGAGAGTGAGATTACGCTGGGTGGGATATTGAAAAGTGTGGGGAGTGAGGGGGGGGAGAATGAGATGACGCTGGGTGGGGATATTGAAGGGTGTGGGGGGGAGAGTGAGATGACGCTGGGTGGGGATATTGAAGGGTGTGGGGGGGGAGAGTGAGATGACGCTGGGTGGGGATATTGAAGGGTGTGGGGGGGAGAGTGAGATGACGCTGGGTGGGGATATTGAAGGGTGTGGGGGGGAGAGTGAGATGACGCTGGGTGGGGATATTGAAGGGTGTGGGGGGGAGAGTGAGATGACGCTGGGTGGGGATATTGAAGGGTGTGGGGGGGAGAATGAGATGACGCTGGGTGGGGAGAGTGAGGGGGGAGATTGAGATGACGCTGGGTGGGGATATTGAAGGGTGTGGGGGGGAGGGTGAGATGACGTTGGGTGGGGATATTGAAGGGTGTGGGGGGGAGGGTGAGATGACGCTGGGTGGGGATATTGAAGGGTGTGGGGGGGAGGGTGAGATGACGCTGGGTGGGGATATTGAAGGGTGTGGGGGGGAGGGTGAGATGACGCTGGGTGGGGATATTGAAGAGTGTCGGGGGGAGGGTGAGATGACGCTGGGTGGGGATATTGAAGGGTGTGGGGGGGACAGTGAGATGACGCTGGGTGGGGATATTGAAGGGCTTTGGGGGAGAGCGAGATGACGCTGGGTGGGGATATTGAAGGGTGTGGGGGGAGAGTGAGATGATGCTGGGTGGGGATATTGAAGGGTGTGGGGGGAGAGTGAGATGATGCTGGGTGGGGATATTGAAGGGTGTGGGGATTGAGGGGGAGGGTGACGTTATGCTGGGTGGGATATTGAAGGATGTTGGGAGAGTGAGGGGGGAGAGTGAGATGACGCTGGGTGGGATATTGAAGGATGTTGGGAGAGTGAGGGGGGAGAGTGAGATGACGTTGGTGGGATATTGAAGGATGTTGGGAGAGTGAGGGGGGAGAGTGAGATGACGTTGGGTGGGATATTGAAGGATGTTGGGAGAGTGAGGGGGGAGAGTGAGATGACGTTGGTGGGATATTGAAGGATGTTGGGAGAGTGAGGGGGGAGAGTGAGATGACGTTGGGTGGGATATTGAAGGATGTTGGGAGAGTGAGGGGGGAGAGTGAGATGACGTTGGGTGGGATATTGAAGGATGTTGGGAGGGCCCTGGTGGCACAATGGAAGTGGCCCTATGTCTGACTGGTGAAATTTGGGTTCATGGCCCACCTGCTCCAGGTGTGTGTGAAACCACCTCTAATCGATCCGCCAGGCAGCATCGATATAGGAATGTGGAGCTGGGGGCAAGAGGAACAGCGACCGGATCGTAGGTGTGGTTTGGTGGCATTTGGTCTGAGTGCCGATTCAAACAGCTGTGTAAAACAGTGAACCCAACCGAGCCGTTTCACCGCCGGTTTCTCTTGTTCCCGGTCAGGTAAACATCGCAGGAACCTTTAATGTGATTCGCCTAGCTGTCGCCGAGATGGGCAGGAATGAACCAGATGCAGACGGTCAGCGGGGTGTAGTTGTGAACACAGCTAGTGTGGCCGCCTACGATGGACAGGTAACTTACCTTGATCCTCACTCCCAGCCCTTGCCTTTTCCTAGTCACCCATCGTGTATACCCTGGGTGCCTGCTGGCATTCAGGGCAACGGGGTAAAGGACACAGCATGAGCCCAGCCTGGTGGGCAACGACACAGGCTTGAGGGTTTATTCATTCACAGGATCTGGGCATTGCTGGCTGGGGCCCAGCATTTACTGTCCATCTCTAATTGCCCAGAGGGCAGTTAAGAGTCAAACACATAGCTGTGGGTCTGGAGTCGCGTGTAGGCCAGGCCGTGTAAGGATGATGGTTTCCTTCTGTAAAGGACGTTAGTGAACCTGATGGGTCTTTCCAACAATTGGCAATGAATTTGTCGTTATTTGATTTAATGACTGTGACGTGGACCTAGGATCCAGTGAAATGTTTTGCTTTGCGTGCAGTACAGGCGGATCATACCAGACAAAGTGGGTTAGGGAATTAGAACAGATTGAGGAACACAGTGTTACGGCCGCACAGGAGGTGCGCGAAGAGCACGATCAATACTTAAATCTGAAATTTGGGAGGTCCATTCAATTGTCTAATAACAGTGGGGAAGAAACCGTTCTTGAACCTGGTCGTCCGTACATTCAAACTTTTATATCTTCTGCCTGACAGAAGAGAGTGGAAGTGTGTATAACTGGGGTGGGAGGGGACTTGATTATGTTGGCTGCTTTCCCAAGGCGGCAGGAAATATAGTCGGTGTCATAGAACACTGGACTGGGCCGTGTTTGTGACTCTATAGTTTCCTGCGATCTTGGGAAGAACAGTAGCCGTACCATGCTGTGATGGATCCATAAAAAAAAATTGGCAGGAGTCCTTGTGGACACGCCGAATTTCCTTCGCCTCATGAGGAAGCAGAGACGTTGCTGTGCTTCAGCGTATCACCACGAGACTCTTAATTCCAGGCTTTTATCGAATCCACGTTCCACCATCTGTCGTGGTGGGATTCGAACCTGGGACCCAGAATGTCACTGGGTCTCTGGGTCAGTTGTCTGGTGATAATACCTCTAGACCATTGCCTCCCCTGTTAAAGAGAGATTAAGCAAAGGTACCAGCATGAACAGACTCCCAGCTGCCAGTGAACAGCATGTGGGATCTGGAGCCATCATTTTGCTAGGGACCAGTCAGACCAGAGCTGGGACCACAGCTTGGGGTCCCGTTATCGAAGGAATGATGTACCGTGGTACTTGGAGGCAGTCCAGAGAAGGTTCACTCGGCTGATCCTGGGGATGGAGGGACTACCTTGTGAGGAGAGGTTGAGTTGGTTGGGGCCTGTACTTGCTGTAGTTCAGAGGAATGAGAGGCTACCTTATTGAACCACACTTAGGGGACTTGGCAGGGGGGTTGTGAAGAGGTTGTTCCCCCTTGAGTGGGAGAGTCTAGGACAAGAGGGCCACCATCTCAGAGGAAGGCGTCGCCCATTGAAGACAGAGATGAGGAGTAATTTCTTCTCTCTCTGAGGAGAGTGAATCTGTGGAATTCTTTACTGCAGAGGGCTGTCGGTGCTGCGTCATTCAGTACATTCACGGCTGAGACAGACAGATTTTTAATCAGGAAGGGAATTGAGAGTTATTGGGGAAAAGGCAGCAAAGTGGAGTTGAGGATGATCTAATCACCCACGATCTCGTAGAATGGTGGACAGGCATGATGGGCTGAATGGCCTACTTCCACAATGCCACCCACACTGCACCCCAACCTCCCACCGCGCTACGCCTTCTGGTCTCAACTCGGTGACCAAAATGCGTACAAAATGATCCCATTGAGAGAAGGCAATTGTGATGCAGGTGGATTTGTTTGATGTGATGTGATTGAGGAGAATCTGTTTGAGCCCC
Source organism: Chiloscyllium plagiosum (assembly GCF_037043375.1). Classification (NCBI taxonomy): domain Eukaryota; kingdom Metazoa; phylum Chordata; class Chondrichthyes; order Orectolobiformes; family Hemiscylliidae; genus Chiloscyllium; species Chiloscyllium plagiosum. Next base: position 2,030,799 of record NW_028270189.1, read on the forward strand.
CCCCCCTTGACTTCCTGTTCGGGGCCGCTCGGCATCCTGGAGATCCACGTCGGAGGGTAATCAGGGAGAGGAGCGGGCAGGGTCTCGGGCTTTTACCTGATCCTGAGGGGCACAGCCTCTGAGTTTGATATGTCAGGCCTACCAGTCCGCTGCGACGACTACCCACACTGAACTTGGTGGGGGGCTTTACCAAAACTGAACGTGGTGGGGTGTTAGGGGGAAACGTGACTGACCGACCTAGAGCGGCCGTCAGAAACGTTGCCTGTTCGTCTGTCTATCTGTGGATTGGAAGCATTTGACTCGAATTCTCTCTCTACTCCTCCCCCAAACCCCGGCTCCCCCCGATTCCAGGTCGGACAGGCAGCTTATTCAGCCTCTAAAGGTGGTATTGTGGGCATGACCCTTCCCATTGCCCGGGACTTGGCACCACAAGGGATCCGAGTGGTCACCATCGCACCAGGTACGCTCCACAGGTAGGGGCAGTAAAGGGTGCAACGCGGAGAAATGGTAACAATTGGTGAGAGTGGGATTAGACTGGGTGGGATATTAAAGGGAGCGGGGAGTGAGGGGGGAGAGTGGGATTAGACTGGGTGGGATATTAAAGGGAGTGGGGAGAGTGGGATTAGACTGGGTGGGATATTAAAGGGAGCGGGGAGTGAGGGGGGAGAGTGGGATTAGACTGGGTGGGATATTAAAGGGAGCGGGGAGAGTGGGATTAGACTGGGTGGGATATTAAAGGGAGCAGGGAGTGAGGGGGGAGAGTGGGATTAGACTGGGTGGGATATTAAAGGGAGCATGGGATTAGACTGGGTGGGATATTAAAGGGAGCGGGGAGTGAGGGGGGAGAGTGGGATTAGACTGGGTGGGATATGCAAGGGAGCGGGGAGTGAGGGGGGGGAAAGAGTGGGATTAGACTGGGTGGGATATTGAAGGGAGTGGAGAGTGAGGGGAGAGTGGGATTAGACTGGGCGGGATATTAAAGGGAGGGGGGAGAGTGGGATTAGACTGGGTGAGATGTTAAAGGGAGCGGGGAGTGAGGGAGAGAGTGGGATTAGATTGGGTGGGATATTCAAGGGAGCGGGGAGTGAGGGGGGGGAAAGAGTGGGATTAGACTGGGTGGGATATTGAAGGGAGTGGGGAGTGAGGGGAGAGTGGGATTAGACTGGGCGGGATATTAAAGGGAGGGGGGAGAGTGGGATTAGACTGGGTGGGATATTCAAGGGAGCGGGAAGTGAGGGGTGGGAGTGGGGTTAGACTGGGTGGGATATTCAAGGAAGGGAGAGGGGATTGAGTGGGGGGAGAGTGGGATTAGACTGGGTGGGATATTCAAGGGAGCGGGGAGTGAGGGGGGCACAGTGGGATTAGACTGGGTGGGATATTCAAGAGAGCGGGGAGTGAGGGGGGAGAGTGGGATTAGACTGGGTGGGATATTCAAGAGAGCGGGGAGTGAGGGGGGACAGTGGGATTAGACTGGGTGGGATATTAAAGGGGCGGGGAGTGAGGGGGGGACAGTGGGATTAGACTGGGTGGGATATTAAAGGGAGGGGGAGTGAGGGGGGGGACAGTGGGATTAGACTGGGTGGGATATTAAAGGGAGCGGGGAGTGAGGGGGGGACAGTGGGATTAGACTGGGTGGGATATTAAAGGGAGCGGGGAGTGAGGGGGGGACAGTGTGATTAGACTGGGTGGGATATTAAAGGGAGCGGGGAGTGAGGGGGGGACAGTGGGATTAGACTGGGTGGGATATTAAAGGGAGGGGGAGTGAGGGGGGGACAGTGGGATTAGACTGGGTGGGATATTAAAGGGAGGGGGAGTGAGGGGGGGGACAGTGGGATTAGACTGGGTGGGATATTCAAGAGAGCGGGGAGTGAGGGGGGACAGTGGGATTAGACTGGGTGGGATATTAAAGGGGCGGGGAGTGAGGGGGGGACAGTGGGATTAGACTGGGTGGGATATTAAAGGGAGGGGGAGTGAGGGGGGGGACAGTGGGATTAGACTGGGTGGGATATTAAAGGGAGCGGGGAGTGAGGGGGGGACAGTGGGATTAGACTGGGTGGGATATTAAAGGGAG